>NW_026933026.1:0-55271 GCF_032062105.1 Saccostrea cuccullata
AAAGATAGTTACTCATGTATGTATACAAATTATACGTTGATGTGAATTAAAAAGATACTTTAGAACGACGAAAAACTGTTTTAGGTATTGCACGTTTATAAATAGATGCATGTTAATAATATATTGAATTGATCTGTTGAATACTGTACATTTCACAAAGTTTTGCTGAAGAAAACGTCTGTTATAGTAATCACTTAAAATCTTTAATGCTTATATCAAATATAAAGAGTGCTTTAAAATAATAGTTTACCATTCTTTTCAAGGCCCCAATATCAAGGATTCCGTTGCATTTCCAACCAAGGACAGTATATTGGGTCAACGGGCGACACGCGTGATAACAAAGAAGATGCACACATTAAAATTAAGTTAATTTTGTTGAAATGCTATGCATTAAAAAAGCCAAATTTTGATTTTGTTTAGTCAAGAATTGTGATATTGATGTATTGAAATTTTTTAGTCAATATATGTAATAAAGAAATAAAGAATTTTATATCAGGCCGTCGGATCAAATCATCTTGATGGATTACAGGACAAGTAAATCAGAAGGTCTTGGTTCCATTTTACTCCAACGGATCCATTTTTCGCCTTTTATGTAGACTTGGTGTTTTGTCCTTCCCATGGATGTGATACATAAAGAACCTGACAGATTAAAAAGACATGTTATGGTTTTTCCTTACAATATCGCTAAAAATGTACCCTTTTTTGCCCCACCCCTCCCCCCAAAAAATAACGAGATAATGAAAATCTTAATTGCTCATGTGATTGCTTGTTTGTTGTTCAACGTTCCTTTTGTGAGTTTTACACCCATATGGAGACACCACCACTTTTCAGGTGGAGAATTACAAACCTTTTCTTGGCACTCAAGGCCATTGATTGTTCTGAGGAAATCTTTTCGTGCAAAATCTACTGGATCACAATTTTTACACGGTATACATGGAAGGACGAGCTTCATTGTTACAGAGGGGATTTGAACCCGTTACGTAATGCTCACCCCCTTAATCCGCGACTTTATAGCAGATTCTCTAAGCACTGCCCCACGCAGATAAAATAAATAAAATTAAATCTGCATTGTAATGATCTTTAGAATAATCAATTTTTGTATCATCGATGAAAATGAATAGTACAAAACAAATTAATTTGGTATTTGTTTTTATTTTGGTATTCGTTATTCAGTTATTTCACATCTTTGTGCAATCAGTTATATATTCAAAATTGTAAAATTATGTCTCAAAGGGGGACAGTTATAGCAGAAGTAAATTCAAAGTTATCTAAAACTATCAAATTAATTGTAGGGGAAAAAGAGAATAAACCGGTACAAAAAACTATTATCTTGAATCATCGATGCCTTGCAACGCAATTAACAACATACTGTATAGCAATTAGTCTTTACATGCTGCGTTTTAAAGCAACAAATATTTTCAAGAAAAGATGTCCACATCATTTTAATAGCAAGGTATCGGCAGGTCTAACTATTTCAAATAAACTACTATACGCAGGTGGAGGTTCATCTGGCCAGTCTTGGAAACCATCACCTGGGTATTCTGCAGGGACAAATTGTTCCACATATTGTTCTTCTTGTTCTGTATAAGGGGGACAAGGGGGATATATAGGTAAATTTCTCGATTCTTCATCATATTGATTTAGGTCGAATGGTTCCATATGTTGTACTTCATCTTCTAAGTATAGAGAAGACCTTGGTGCTTCTGATGAATCACTACATTCTCCCTCATATCGATCTAAATCGCAATGGTCTGTAGGTAACAACCCATGTATAACAGAATCTGAGGATGTTTCTCCCCTTACTTGTCTTGATGCATAATATCCTAAAAAATGTTTTTTAAATACGTATGTAAGTAAATCCTATGATAATAATTAATTTGAAATAAATAAAGATGGGATAGAAAAAAATTAGTAAATTGGGATACCATGTACGACTGCATCTAACAATGTCGGCGACATATGGGCATTTGATTCCCTAGCAGATGCTTGGTTAACTGAAATAAAAATGAATAAAAGTTTTCAAGCTCTTTGATACTGTTTAAAAAGAAACAAATTACTTTTTAGAATTAAATACTAGCAAAGTCTAAATGACATACCATTTAAAACACCATCTGATATCCTTGCTATTGATCTGTTAAACTCGGGTTGCCTTGTTATATGATCAGCTTAAAAATATGAGCGGAAAATGAAACATTATCTCTGCAAAGACTTCAATAGCAATGATCAAATCAAATCAAAGATTAAAAAAAAACTTTTTTCGGGAAGAAGGAAATGTTACGAAAAAGAACAGCGATTATGATAAAAGTCAAGTAGAACAAGATAAAATGCGCATACTGGGCAAACACGCACCTCTGAAACAATATATGGTAAGATAAGGTGCCAGGGTTCTCCATGAGCTGTTTTACTGTATAGCTCCCGACACAGTAAAATTTTCTCCGACACAGTAACGATTCAAATTTCATGCATGCCACACAGTAAAAATTTTGCGAACACAGTAAGAGTTGTGATAATTAGAAAATCTAAAAACACAAATTCTCTCTAACTGAAACTTTAAATAAACAATTCTACCGTCTTTCAATTCAAAAAGTTATAACACTTAATCACTAGGGCTTCAACTTGAGTAATCAATTATCTACTAGGCCCTCGCCGGACTTTACGCATGATGAAGCAAGACAAATTGTTTTCACAACTCAATGTACCGGTTAATTGGTAGTTGCAATAAAAAACATTGCATTATTTATGAAAAATATTTAAATGAGTCTTTCCTATAGAGCCAGGGCTCAAGCATTATGTAAGCACTTGGAGTCAAACATAACATTGTACCGAAGTCATTTAATTTATGTAAATATAAATTGCCGAAAATTTTTAAATTTCAGCATGTTCAAGGAACTCTTTAAAATATTTTATTGCCATGAAGTTCCTTTTATGTAATGCGATAACTCGATCAAGGAACCTGATTAATAAATAGGGCAAATCTACTTTCAAAAATGTTCAGTAGTTTGACTATCATTCAGAATTTCCTCTTCTTGTAAGAACGTTTTTTACTTGTATCAGTATGTACCATCCATTTGTGTAACGAATTAGCGATTTTTAAATAAGTGTGCTTGTAATCTTTTGTAATTATAATGAATTGTGATTCAGTTCTGAATTTGTTCGCGAAAATACCGCGAAATATTAGTGCTTCGCGTAAACTTTGCAACACAGTAAAATCTCAAATAATGGAGAACCCTGAGGTGCTATGGAGGAGTAAGCATTCCCTGCAAACTCGCCCCTTCCCATGTGTGCTTTTTCATGATCGATAAATAATAAATATTGGAATTCTTAAACCTTTTGTAATCATCATTTTATTTGCAAACTTATTTGTCAATTTCCTAACTTTTTTGAATAACGTGTACATAGAGCATGCTCTTGTGTATGTTGGGAATAGTGGAACATTTGTTTATACATGTACGGCAGTTGACGCTAGTAAAGTTGAAATTATAGCATTTTGCATGAAGTTAACTTGAGACTTTGCAGTTAATATGTCTTAATCTTTTGATAATCTAAATATGTATAAGTTGTCAGACACTTTGGTGTCTTATACATCGAGTTCGATCTGTGGGATACACGCATATCGAGTCAACGTAGAATTGAAAAGGAATTATTGATAAATCGTTGTTCCTATAAAACATTTTGAATTAAGTCCACTTGCTTTTATGTTAAAGTTATTTATTCTGAGTCTTAAGAATATAAGATCATTTCTTCCCATAACAGGGTATACATATTTACCCGAGGGAATCCAAAATTATCTGAATTATCCAAAAAGACCTGATTTCACAAGGTTACATTAATGTTATTAATAATAAACATAATCATCTTTGATCTTTTTATAATAAACTTTTTTGTAGAATCAGAATGTGTAAATAAACTAGAGTTTTTCTGATGACCAATGGCAAAATGTAAATTTAATTTCAGTTTTAGTTAGGAAGTAGTTTGCCATGATGTTGACGTCAAAAATCAGGTTTTCTTGTATAAATTTGGGTAGCTCTCAGTATTGATTTATTGAATTAAAATACCTGAAAATGTATTAATATTTTGGTTGTATCGTGTCTTCGTTCTTTTCTTGCATCCATACTTTTTAACACAAGCTATGACGATGCATATAAAAAGTAAAATATGCGCACCTACGGCGGTAACACCAATAATTGTAATGGAATCCCTACAAAATAAAAGGACGGATATTTTGTACACTTCTGGCGAAAAAATTGCAATATAGCTATAACTTTTTTCACGTATTTCTTGTGAATGCTTCTCTTTGAAAAAAACATAGATTCAGAGCTTTTTTTCTTGTCAACTTGTTGAGAGAGAGAGAGAGAGAGAGAGAGAGAGAGAGAGAGAGATTTACCCAACTGCCATCACAGAGGATTGCTTAAGCTGTTTTCACAACTCCAAACCTTGTACCAATTGACCATTTTATCTTTCAAATGCAATCTACAACAGAAAGATATTTTTTTCAGTCGGGTATACAGGACAGGTATTTATTATGAAGTCGATGATTATATAAAATAACTTTGAATATTGTTTTAAAACAGGAACGCTTCTTTAAAATTTTAATAAAATAGACAATGATTGAAGCTTTTTTTTTTAAAGTATGACCTTGCCCGAATATTAAGCATTAAAAAAGTCTTAAAGGAACAAAAAGAGTTGATTTTGATCTTTCACCATTTTGTCAGAAGGTTTTTTCTTCATTGAGATTCACAATATAAAGCTCCATATGTATTAATATAAAGAAAACCTGTTATTTACATAGACTACATTGTGCAGTTCTTTATTCTCACCTTGATCTTGAGCATTTGGACTTCAAAATCTAAAAGGTTCTTTTTGGAGTCAGAATAAATTGGGATGTAAAATTATATAAGAAAAGGCTGAAAAGGGATTTATCATCAGAGAACCGTAAATGAATGTAATAACGTTAAACTAAATACATGTGTTTCTTATGTGACAGCGACGGTTTTGAAAAGGGGACCTTATTAAAAACACTTACAAGCCAAAACGAGGGAAACTTGTCCATACACTAAAATTCTATATCGGGGCCGGGGTAGGGTTGCAGAGTGGTGGAGGGGATTATGATCGAGTATTTTTCAGTACTTATTTCTTCTAACTAAATCACCCTAAATTGACCTTACTGTAACAAAAACGGAACCAAACGGCCTTTCAATGAACATTTTTAATAATGTAAAGTTACACCTCATTTCATGCTACGTGTCTGCGTCATTAATAACTATGGTACATAATGTCCTTACAAATGCTCAATTACATTTACAGTTACATATGTATAATCTGGAAACCATTTTTTTTGCAAAAAAACTTGATGACTTGATCTGAGACTCAATATAGCTAGCTAAAGGTTGCTAGATCTGTTCTAATCATTCATTTAAGGACCTTACGAACACTTTTATGACATATACACTGGAAACCTAAGTGTAATACACAGATGAAATACCATACCAGACAATATAACTGCAAAATATTAAATCCATACCTCATGATAAAAAACGTGACAGACGGACCATCAGATAGAAGGACAGACAAACAAATGACTGGTACACAAACAAACGTCAATTAAGTGGATCTCTTACAGTCGCTCTGAAAGTGACATAGAGAAGTGTACATGTTAAAAAGACAAGGATAAACATACACCACTTATGCAGAAAAGTGCGAAATAAAAGGAACCACTCAAGCATGAACCATATGTAAACAAGCTTAATATATCTTGTTGATTTAAAAAAAAAAAACTAATGCATTTTGTTAGCTCCTGGGTATTTAAAGTTACGCAGGTGAGCCAAGGATAGGTATAGTTGTTCCTAATATGCAAATGAGCTTTAAAACTTTAAAAATACATAATTTATGATGCATATCTTTTACGCAAAGAAAGTTAACGTTCAAATTTATCTTCCTATACGTAGTACGTAGCCATATGATCTGATAGAGTTTTAAAACATATAAACTTATATTCAAATATATAAATATAAACAAAAATAATACATGTCAGCGCATTGACATATTGGATTTAAAATGAATATTTCATAAAACTAAGAAGAATATTCCTAAAATGATAAAAGTACTGCACTTTCTTAATTGATAAAAAGTGGAGGTTACTTCTACCGTATTTTTACAATTTAACAAATATTAGCTTAAAAATGGCATTGTTAACATTTGTGCAGCAATATGATAACTCTTTGAAATATCCTTTTAATTTAAGACATTGTTTTAGTTAAAAAATGTAAGATATGTCACACCTATTTTGATGATATTTCTTATTAACTTGTCTTAGAGGAGAATTTTGTTTGGATGAACAGGAAGACTTCACTAAGATTATTGACTGCAGTAAGTATATAAACAAGAGGCCCATGGGCCGCATCGCTCACCTGAGCACTGTAGCTATAGAAAAGCAGAATTGGTTTATACTTGAAAAGCTTAAATCCAAGAGAAGTCCCATGACCAATCATGGCTTTGTTATTCTTGAGAAGATTTTTAAAGAATTTTCCTATGCATTTCTATGTAAAACTTTGGTCGGCCATTTTGACCCCACCCTACCCCTGGGGGTCATGATTTGAATAAACTAAAATCTACACTACCTGAAGATGCTTTCAAATAAATATGATCAATTATGGTTTTGCTATTCTTGAGAAGAAGATTTTTAACAGATTTCCCCATATATTTCTATGTAAAACTTTGGTCGGCCATTTTGCCCCGCCCTACCCCTGGGGGTCATGATTTGAACAAACTTGAATCTAAACTACTTGAAGATGCTTCCATATAAATATGATCAATCATGGCATTGCTATTCCTGAGAAGAAGATTTTTAAAGAATTTTCCTATATATTTCTATGTAAAACCTTGGTCGGCCATTTTGGCCCGACCCTACCCCTGGGGGTCATGATTTGAACAAACTTAAATCTACACTACCTTAGTATGCTTCCATATAAATATGATCAATTATGTCTTTGCTATTCTTGAGAAGAAGATTTTTAACAGATTTCCCTATATATTTCTATGTAATACTATGGTCGGCCATTTTGGCCCCGCCCTAACCCTGGGGGTCATGATTTGAACAAATTTGAATCTGCACTACCTGAGGATGCTTCCATATAAATATGATCAATTATGTCTTTGCTATTCTTCAGAAGAAGATTTTGAAAGAATTTTCCTATATATTTCTATGTAATACTTTGGTCGGCCACTTTGGCCCCACCCTACCCCTGGGGGTCATGATTTGAACAAACTAGAATCTACATTACCTGAGGATGCTTCCATATAAATATGATCAATTATTTCTATGCTATTCTTGAGAAGAAGATTTTTAAAGAATTTTCCTATATATTTCTATGTAATACTTCGGTCGGCCATTTTGGCCCCACCCTAACCCTGGGGGTCATGATTTGAACAAATTTGAATCTACACTACTTGAGGATGATTCCACATAAATATGATCAATTATTGCTTTGATATTCTTTAGAAGAAGATTTTGAAAGAATTTTCCTATATATTTCTATGTAATACTTTGGTCGGCCATTTTGGCCCCACCCTACCCCTGGGGGTCATGATTTGAACAAACTTGAATCTACATTACCTGGGGATGCTTCCATATAAATATGATCAATCATGGCATTCCAGTTCTTGAAAAGAAGATTTTAAAAGAATTTTCCTATATATTTCTATGTAATACTTTGGTCGGCCATTTTGGCCCCACCCTACCCCTGGGGGTCATGATTTGAACAAACTTAAATCTACACTATCTGAGGATGCTTCCATATAAAAATGATCAATCATGGCATTCCTATTCTTGAGAAGAAGATTTTTAAAGAATTTTCCTATACATATCTATGTAATATTTTGGTCGGCCATTTTGGCCCCGCCCTAACCCTGGGGGTCATGATTTGAACAAATTTGAATCTGCACTACCTGAGGATGCTTCCATATAAATATGATCAATCATGGGTTTGCTATTCTTGAAAAAAAGATTTTTAAAGAATTTTTCCTATACATTTCTATGTAAAACTTTGGTCAGCCATTTTGGCCCCGCCCTACCCCCGGGGGTCATGATTTGAAAAAAATTGAATCTACACTACCTGAGGATGTTTCCCCATAAGTTTCCTCTTTCCTGGCACAGTGGTTCTTGAGTAGAAGATTTTTAAAACATGCCACCAAATTTTCATTTATTCCAAATTATTTCCCCTTGTATGAGAATGTAGCCCTTCATTTAAGGATGAATTCTTCTGATCAATTTACCCCAAGTGGGTCTTCGTACTTAGACATGTCGTAAAATTTAAACTGATAACAATTTACAAACAAGTTTTTAAAGTTTTTATGATTTATATATTTAACTATATTTATTTTCAAATAAAAAATCTTTCTATGTTGTATTAATGACCAACACGTGTGCAAAATTACGATATTTACGACATAGGCCTAAGAAAGTCGACACGTGAAATCGACATGATCGAGAGGACTCAAGAAGACGGGATCGCCCGTTTCAAAGCGACAGGAATGCCGAATGGCACTCCATGAAAAGGGCCAACCGACAGAAATATTAAAACATTAAAAAAATGTCGAGATCGCAATTAAGCCTAGAGGAACATTCTCGAAATCGGTACCCAAACATGCCAGCTAAGAGCGCCGGTGTGTGTTGCAGTAGCAGTGGAAAAGCGAAAATGTAGGTTTACAATGCTTTCAAACTTATTGAAAATAGAAATGTTTATGTGTTATAGATACAAAGGTTTCAAAATACATAGTATACTGTCACATCGCAAACTCAAACATAGCATAAACTTGTTACATGTACGTAGCATTTGGCCTAAGGTCTCCAGAGGCGTGCAGACGATAACATTCGTATTATCATTTTTATTGCAACTTAGCTTTTAGTATATGATAAATTACCTTGGATATTGTAAATGCAGAATCTCTATCTCAAATTTATAGACATCCTACCGTAAGAAAAGAATAAGACTTCTATAATTTTTAGCTGTTATCATTCGGTAAGAAACTAGGTCGCTTCATTCTATGGCGGCCTATGCGGGTTAAAAAATGGAATATTTCTGAAACATCATGGAACATGTATTAATTGTTTTAGTCTAAACTACAGGCCTGGGTTCATAAAAACAAAGTCAGATAGACAAAATAATGATTTAACATTTTTTGAACAATGATATTACCAGTTAATTATAATCTAATTTTTTCTAAAATTAATTTTTACAGGTATGTCTTGTTTTCACATAAATCACTAATGGAGGCCTTTAGAAGAGAGCAGGGTTTAAGAACCCCTAAAATTAAATGGAGAAAATCATGAAAATCAGATTGAGAAAGTGGGACTGGATTTGACTAATCCCTGTGAAGCCACCACCCAACACCACAAACCAGGATCCAATCTGGAACCCCCAGGGCAAGAGAAAGAGAGGACATCCAACAGACTATTATGAAGTTTTATGTGTTAATTGATTACTTTTTGTTCTTAAAAATCTTTTCTTAACAAAATTGCAATTATTACCTGAAATTATGGCACTGATTTTGAATATTTGGTGAATAAAACACATACTTTGACGCCGAAATGCCTTAATTTATTTTCATTAAATGCTGAAAAAGATACAGGGGTGGGGATATAAAAAATATCAAAACTGTCTTATATGTGCACTAACCCCTACTTTTCATGCTATGAAAAGAAGCCATAATACCTAAAGAAACTGTATAACAATTTTCTTAAAAAGTTTAATTGTAGAAATATGTTTTTCTTTGGTTTTTCGAGCAATTTCATAGGGAAAAATATGCCTAATTTTGACATGGGGTGAGCAACATTTTTGGGTACAAGTTATCTAATTGGTATTTATTTGCTCGTATTTTGCTTTAAAAATCAACTTTGCAATACTTTCAAGTAAATTTAAGCCAAATTAAGTTTTAATTCACTGTATTTATAAGTTTTATGAGGTATTTTATGGTCTAGTAGCATTTTTTAAGGAAATTTCCCATGCTCTATTTGGCCTATGTTCAAAGGGTTGAACCTCTCTTAGATGATCACTAACATACACTTTTCTTGTCTTTAAATTATTCCTTGGATATTACACTTTCAGAGAAATATAAGCATGTGGAAAGTTTAATGCACGTTTTTTTCCGTGTATCAGAAGAATGCATCCTTAAACAAACTTGAATCCCCTTCTTCCAAGAATACTTTGTGGCAAGTTTGGTTGAAATTGGCCCAGCAGTTCTTGAGAAGTCGAAAATGTGAAAAGTTTACAGACAGACGGACAGACAGACAGACGGACAGCCAGACGGACGGACGGACGGACGCCGGACAAAATGTGATCAGAAAAGATCACTTGAGCCTTCGGCTCAGGTGAGCTAAAAAAGAGATTCATGGGCAACATCGCCATAGAGAATGGCTTTGAACATGCAGTTCTTTACCAGATTTCCCCTTTTTTATACCTTGTGTGGCCCCACCTTACCCTACGGGTCATAATATGAATTTACACTACCCCAAGATTTTTTTGCATAGGTTTCATTTTTTTCTGGCCCAGTTGTTCCCAGAAGAAGATTTTTTCCCTATATATTTTAAAGTAATATTTAGGTTCCCTTTTGTGGGGCTGCCCTTCCCCCGGATGTCATGATTTTTACATTTTAAAATCTACACTACTCCAAGATGCTTTCACATAAGTTTCAGCTTTTCTGACTTAGTCGTTCTTGATAAAAAGATTTTTAAAGTGTATTCCTATATATTTCTATATAAAACCTCTATTCCCTTTTGTGGCCCCGCCCACCCACTTTGGGTCATAGTTTGTTTTTAATTTAAAATCAACACTTCCCCAGGATGCTTCCACATAAGTTTCAGTGTATCATGCAAAGTAGTTCTTGAGAAGAATATTTTAAAATTGTTTTCTTAAATATTTCTTTGTAACACTTTGGCAATTAACTACATATGTAAATGCACAGGTATAGTTTATGTGCCCCATTCTGACTCAAGATGGCCAAAATTTGTCGGCATGTTCTTTTTATCTAAGAACATTTAAGCATATACATTATATGTCGAATTCAGCGAAACCTTTTTTAGGAGTGTATAAAAATTAATTATGCTTTGAAAGAGAAAATACCAAACAAACAAGAACAAACAAACCAAAAAAAGTGTCAGCCCATGTTAGCCAGTCAGTAGGGAGAGAAAGGCAATTAAATTCTTCAAGATGTCATTGGTTATTCTTCCAAACTTATTAAAATGAAATTTAATTAGATATTTGCCCTTGAAGAGCAAAAACTAAATCTCATCAATGTATTGAGCAAAAAATGATCATAATTCTCCTATAACTTCCAAAATATTATCATCACTGGAAAAGTGGTTTCAACATGCTGTTTGAGCTCTGAGACTCCAAATTAACGGTGTATGATATGATAAATAACTCAATAGAGTTAATCATTCATTAAAGGCCTATAAACTTTTTGAGTTATACACTTGAAAACTAAGTGTTATACACAGATGCAATAGCAAACCAGACAATATAAATGCAAAATATTAAATCCATACCTCATGATAAAAGACGTGACAGACGGACAATCAGATAGAAGGACGGATAAACAAATGACTGGTGCACAAACAAACAATATAAAGTGGATCCCTTACAGTCGCTCTGAAAGTGAAATAACATATGGCCAACACATTGTGAATCATCGGATAAATTTAGTTGTGTCTTAACCCTTTAACCCCCAGAGACGCATTTGGACGCACTTTCACCATCACTGATATTAAACTGTTGGCGTTTTGTAAATAATTGAGATACAACAAAACAGTTGATATTTTCTTTAACTAGAGGAGAAACTGAACAATTTTGCTACACAAAGTTTTTCTTTTTGGTGTTAGGAAATTATCGTAAACCTGACGTGAATATTGCAAATCCTACCAGGAAGTTGAGAAAATTACGCATAAATGACTGATTTTGTGCTATTTTCTGTTGGCTTTATTTTAATTACAACACAGAGGAAAATAAAAATAAATGCAATAACCCAAAAGCTGGGAACTTTCCCTACATTTTTTATGATGTATTTTATAAGGTCCATGCATCCGTTACAGAGATATTTGTTGTTGAATATTGGATCTTTTACGAGTAAAACACTCAAAATGCACTATGACGTCATTTGACGTTTATAATGAAATTGTTCATGAACGCAATGTAAAACAAACCAATTCTTTTGCTTTTGATACTTGGAACAAATTTATTATTTTCAAAATGACTTATTCGTAAAGAAGATTGAATCTTCGACATGATCTGAGCCGTAAACGTAAAAAAAATCCCTAGATTTGGGAGAGATATTATGTACATGTAGTAATAATAGTCATTGGCTCAGCGCCCCGATTGCGCGTACCCATAGTCTCAGAAATCCCTGTCGAATTTATGTCATTCCTATACATGTACGCAGGAACAATTATTCAAATAATCAAATATCATCGTCAAATATCATTCTACATATCATTTACATGTTCATTGAAAAAAATACAAGACAGTTAGTATATTAATCTTTCCCTTCATTAACATTTTAAGTTATCTTTTTTAATACAAATGTTTTAAAATAAAGTACTATGAAAGAGAACTGGTTTTTATGAAGGTGACAGGATATACCAGTATATCGGAGATAGCCTTTATTTATTTTTTTATGATTTAACAATAAAAATGTATCAAAAGCATTCATAGTTATATTGAAAATAACCGGAAATACCAGGAGATTTTATTTTTTATTGTTGATGAGGAATATATTCTTATTTACCTACACAAATTACGTGGAAATGAGGCGATAATAAAATTCGGGAAACTTTCGTCTGAATTATTTCTCTTTCTGTTACCATAGTTATTACATGTATGTACACAGAAGGGAACAAAGCTTGACCGTCCATGTATCCATGTGGATCAATAAACGATTAAGATTCAGACATTTTCACTGCGACTTTGAATTAAAAAAAAATAAGAAAAAATGCGTTTTCATACACACACCCTCACCAGAGAGAGAGAGAGAGAGATATGTCGTCACCGAGTTGCACGAAACTCGTTTGTCTGAGTAAACCATAATGAGATGGAAAAGACACCCCCTCTAATAATTAAATGTATTCCCATTTTATTTCGCAGTACATTTTTTTACAGAACTGTAAAGCGTTCCTGGATCTATGATTCTGTATCTATTATGAATATATTTATGAAGACATAATGTACATGTGCAAGTGCGTTTTATATGTCACATATGAACTATAAATACAAGCGTTCGCAAGTTTGAGTACTGTGATTTGTAATCAATACTAGTATCTCAAGCCATGATCTTTCGTCCATTTTCTGCCTCTATGATCATTTAATTTTAAAAAATAAATTTCAGATATTGACCACAGCAATAAGGTTTGATAAATTCCTTTTATTTTCTGCATACAGTTGTTTTTTTTGCGAATGTTATTAGTATTTAGGCCCAGTTAAGCCTTTGATTTGGCACTAAATTTGACTAAGGGATGTTGAGTCTATACCTGATCAATATATAGGGCTCACCGTGTGACCGGTTCGAAGGGAATGCTTACTCCTCCTATAGGGACCTAATCCCATCCCTGGATTTCCGAGAGTTCTGTGATTTTTCCTGGTCACAAATTTGTATTGTATACTTGTAATTTCTATTGCATTTTAGATTATTTTGAGTCAATGACTGATCGTTGTCTACCAGTAAATAGATCCAACACTCCTGATAATACATGTATGTCGTTATAATTAAATCAAGATTCAAAAATTTTACACCCTGCTATACTCTAACCAAGTGCAACAGTTTTTTATTTAATTTAACACTAAGTATAATTATTTTTTTTTCCAATTCCTTTGGGATGGCGAGGAGGGGGGGGGGGGGTTAACAGAATAAATGACATTACGTCTTTGTCTATAACATACTTCCAGGATTTTTTGCAGCCAACACAGAGTTCAAAAAACAAGGCTTTATCAAACTTGATCAAATGAAAAAAAAACTTGGGATTAAAAAAAAATACCTTCATTGAATAGTCTTTTACAAATTAGCCGGGATTACAAGTATGTGCATTGATGAAGCTGAAAAAGTTTATTATACTGTTATAAAAAATAAATAAAACCGACCAATATGTAAAATATTTGTCAGTTAATCGCACGAAAATTAGTAAAATGCACTATTGAATTATATCAAAGTTGCCTTTTTGTTTTTAAAACAATGTGGAAATAAGTTGATAAAAGTTTAATCAAACGTATACGGAAATTATGCCTAACAGTGCTTTACAATTTTGTAAAAATTGTGTTTTTCACAACAGAAATCAACGAAAAATATCTTTAAAATCCTCATTTCAGCAATAATGAATTGTTATTCAACAAATTCATTCCAAAACTTTTGTAGATTCACAGGGGGAGGGGGGCTCTTTGCAGAAAAATATATGTATATTTTAATTTCCATTTGTTAAACATAATATGGGAAAAAAATAAAGGATCATCTATCCATATCCATAAGATTTTTGAAATTTGAGTACTATTTTAAAGTCTACTGACGTTTCAATGGTTGAACATCTTTTAGCCCCCTAATAAAAAGAGTTATAATTAAGAGCAATTAACAATTTTACACGGTATTAATACATAAATTCCAAGGTCAAGTTCAAATTCAATTTACTCAAACCAATTAATGGTACATGAGGTTCTACAATGTATGTACAATACATACAAGGAAAACAATTTACAAGTTACACGTGAAATGGCGGAAATTCATTCACATTATAAAGTAACCAAAAAAAAAAATGATGGAGGACTGACTTTTTCTTATACTCTATTTATGTATTTGTATAGTTTAATTAATACTTTAGAGGCTGCAGATGACAACAATTCTGAAAATTTGAAAAAAAAATTAACATATTACAACATTTATTAGGTAGATATTTTTTTCAGCATTCTGAAAAAAATTGACATTCTAAAATGTAGTGATATTCATCAGCTATTTGTCCATTATTACAAAGATTACATAGTCTATCATTTTTTGGAATTCCAAACCATCTCCCTGTCTCAACTGGAAGGCGATGATTTGCTGTTCTTAATTAAATTAAAATTGTTCAATTTTTGGGGGGTAGTAAGTCTAAATACTTTTCAAATCCAAATACTGTTTTGAAGATCTATACATAAGACCTTCAGTCGAATCGCTAGTAAACACGTTTGCAATAAAAAAAAATGATGTCAGAATTCTCTTTTTAATAAACTAATAGGTGTTAAATGTAGGATGGAATCGAAAGGCAGTGTGCGTAGTTCTTTTACATTGCCCTATGGCCGTTTTCTAAAACTTATTGAACTAGTGATATTGTATGTTTGAGTTCAGATTGTTGGGAATTCTCGGAGTCAGTTTGCTGGAATCTGCATGCAAGAAATTTTATTCTATGATAAAACGCTAGTAAATGGGAGGGGAGGGGGGTTGATGTTGAAAACGACTTTGCATTACACATGTACATTTAAAACACGTGGAACTGATCACAATACCTATCGCACCTTGATAAGAAGGTTTTGGGTTCGAATCTTGGCTGCGACTGACCTGAGTCGACATAAAATGGGTACCAACTGTTCCTTCGTGATGTGCGCGGCGTTGGCGCGATAAAGATCACGATAAAGATGGCCATGAGTGCCGAGTAAAGATCAAAAGTCAAAATTTGAAGCCCTTCGTCAGTACATGTGTATGGTGAAGTCTCTACATGAGTGAAAAATTTTCGATATATAAAAGAACATACAATCAACCAATCTAAGTAAATTTTTGTAACTTTATTTGTTATTTCAGTGTGCGGCATGATATTGAATACGCGGTATAGTTTCCCATATTTTGTTGATATCGTAACAATCCTTAAGATGTCCCCTTCTCAAATTTCCAATTTTTGTTACCATGGCAACACTTTTCATTGAAATAAAAATACTAAAATAAAGAATAGGGTATGTAAGTGTTCTCTATGAGATGTACCAAAAATTATTGAAATCAATCAAAAACTGTAAAAGGGATAGCGATTTGAAAATTGCTTACTACAATCAGACAGCTGCACAATGCCACAAGGCCTTACCATGCTTATGGATGACGGACATTATGTAATTGTCAAACCCTCTCTTTAAAATAAAATTGACTAGTATAATTTAAAACTGATTGACAATATGCTTTGTTTTAATAGTATAACTAAATTTTCTGTTATGGAAGTGTTATATGTAAATTTGATTGCATATCTGGGAAGTAAAAAGGAGAAAAACAGATATTTTGGCAATTATGGGCCTTATTCGTTGCCATGGCAACCGCGATGTCATTTTACTCTACGTAATTAAATACTTTAGTATTTTACCTTTCAGAAAATATATAGGTTGCTTTACGTAAAAGTGACTAGAAAATGTCTAAATTTCTATTCGAACTTTTTTAGTCAATTTTGCAGTAAAACGCAAAATCTCTGGTAGTAAAAGGGTTAAAACAAACCAAAACCAGGTATCTTTTATATTGTACACATATTTTTAAAATCACTGTACACAATTCAACTATAAACAAAAAAAAATCATGCAGCTAAGAGATACAGGTACTACGAATTATCCAATAAATTTGCAAAACCTTCATCATACGTAAGTTTGAAAACATTGATTTCAGCATTTAATATTTGTATGTAAAAGACTCTTATAAACACACCGAGAGTATTTGCTGGAACATGTATAAGGTAAATTGACCTTGATGCAACACAATGATATCAATTACACTCTCTCTATATATTTAGTAGAATTTTCTCTATATAACATGAAAAACTATGTTAATAGAGACTATAATTATGCAATTGTAAACATCAATAAAATAAAAAGGGTCCTCATTCTCACTTGAACAATAAAAATCTGTTTTAATGTAGTGAGTTTTACGCCATAAAAATGAGCCTCATTTTTATCTTTCCATCTACATGTATTTGTATGTTTGTATTTTTGCAAATTAAAAATTTTCCATTTTAATAATTTCTAGAAGTAACATCCAATTTACTTGTTAAAACGTGCGGGGTTTTTGATGAATATTTATTTTAAATTTTATATAAAACAAATAAAAAACTGCATTAATACGTTCAGCGGTATCCAATTCCAAAATCTGAAAAATCTAAAGTTTTCGCTTCAGTCATTTTCTAATAATCTACATTCTTTTCAATCTGTAAGAATTAATCAGAACTTTTCAACAATTAACTTTTTTTCAATTTTTATTTCATAGTTTGTTCTATAAATGTTTTCAAAGTGTAACATTGAACTCCTGTTTCTTCTTTTGTAACGATTTCTTCGTGTTAAAAATCAACCCTTTTAATAAATTTCGTTATAAAGTCAATATATAAGAGATCCATTATCACTTATGTTAAGTTTAAAAAATGGGAAAAAAGAGTGAATAAAAACTGCATTATATTGAATATAATCATATGAAACTGAACATGAAATAAAATTAAGTAAAAGATGAAATAAAAAAATATCTATGAGCTACATATATTTATCTTGCATTCGTGAACGAACACAGAAAAAATGCCCATTTACTTAAAACGAGACAAAATCTAACAAGGTATATATACACACTCTGTAAAATGACTTATATTTGCATCAGTCTGGATATTTCAGTTTATGTTGTTGATATTTCATTCGACTATGCAATTGATTTTAACTCAAGAACGGTAAAAGTATTATTATCAAGAGCTTAGAATAAATCTATAGTTAAGATTTCATATACTAAAACTATAGAAATGTTTATGAGACAACAGGCCTTTATAGAAAAATACTAAAATATTTTGAAATGGTAATTATTATGTTCATTAAAATGTATGAAAATACAACCTCTAGTTTGTCAAGAAGCTAAACCAAGGAGAGTTTTTTTTTTATCACATTATCTTCAATTTAAAAATAAAATCGTAGTCTAAAATAAAAAACTTTTATATATTGTTAGACTGATTACACATGTAATAATAATATTTTAAACTCTATCAATGATGAAAAATTTGTTCTATTGAGAAAATGTATTTCACACTTAAATCTTCTTTACTTATTTTAATAACTAATTTTCTAATTTCCATACAGAAAAGAAAAAAATGTTTAATACTATTTTAAAAACATTGCATTGTTTATTTTTCTAATTTAAGCAATATGATCGTCATTTAAAACATAAATAATCACTCTGAATTATATAAAAAAAGATATAAAGGTTTTTTTAATATGTTCCCCCCCAACATTTATAATATCTATGGTCTAAACCTTACCTCTGTCTTAAGCTACAAATATGAAACGCAGCAGGTGTGGCACGATAAAGATCCCTCCCTGCTCAAAGGCCTTAAGTGCCGAGCATAGGCCTAAATTTGCAGCCCTTCACTGGCAACGGTGACGTCTCCATATCAGTGAAATATTCTGGAGAGGGCGTTAAACAGTATACAATCAATTAATCACTTTAAAAATATATTGAATGTTAATAAACGCAAGTGAAGCAGACAAAGAGATCATGACGTTATAAGAGACGTAATTTACGCTTGCTTTCGTGCACCGGTGTACACCAACATTCTTTCTTCATTTTTACATAATTTTCCTATTAGATGTGATATCATCATGAAACTTGAAATGCATGATCACAAATTGCTACTTTTTTGCCATGACAAGGAATGAAATTTAATTAAGCAAAGAAAATCTTAACTGTTTTCCCTGTCTACGACTTCATTGGACAACCCTCGTACCTTTAGCAGTTTAAATTTCCTGGCGATAGTCCACGAACTTTCTGATAACTGATATCAAAAGTTTTATAATAATAAGTAGATGGAAGTACAACGTGTTTCATGTAGAGTTCATAAATTGCATTGCAGAATTACCCCAAACTTGTTCTGGTGATATCATGAAGCAACAATCGTGCTTTAATGCTTTTTTTGTCAAATTAGAATTTCTCACTTTTTTGGCAGAAAAATGCCCTAAATAAGATTACTTAGTTCGTCATTTTAAAAAAAAACTTTTTTCTCCTAAAATTACCAGCAGAATATATTCAGTCAGAGATGCTTAATCATCAGAATACGGGATACAGTTGCACTTTGTTTTGGGGAATTGTCAGCTCCGACCGATGAAATATATTTGAAATTCATAATACACATATAATGAAAATTATTCAATTAATGGTTGTTAATATGCATAATTCTTAATCTATGTACGTATATGGTACATTTGAGTAGTTTATGCATGTGAGTAAATGAAGAAGGTTGAAGAAGGTTGATTTAAAAAGAAAAAAGAAGAGACATTTATTGTGAATCATCAATTTACTTTGATATACATTTCAAAATAATAAAAAAACGTGTATTTAAAAAAAAAAAACATATTTGCGCTTTGCTGTGTTATGATGGACAATTAAAGTCATATCTAACTTAAGTCAAGATACAGTAAATAATTTGAGACTATTTTTTGGTGCTAGATCCGTTATGTCGTCATAATCAATGTCAACTTTCTTTTTTCCCGTACTTTACGCTTCAGCAGAATTATGTAGAAAATAGGGTATTTTCATGCCATTCAATCTGAAATCATATGAAAAGTAAACCGGATACTTATATCAAATTTGATATTGATTTAAGGAATAGGCCATGAACATACTAATTACCGTTTTCTGAGAGTGTAGGCAATCTGGATACATTTCCTTTGCCAAATACAAAAAACTCCAATATTCCCGACTGGTTTTCTTAATTTTTCATTGAAAATGACAGTTAAAAATAAAGTTTTTATCTTGTTTACCTACAAATTATGCCAAAACACCTTATTTGACCAAGCTAAAGTTTTAAAGCATCAATAAAGTAATTTATTTCTCAAGTTCGATATATCTGTAGGCACCCTTCACTTACTAGATCTTGACTTTAAAATAGGATGTACACACTTTTTAATTTTTAAATAACAGAACATGTACATTTTAAAATAATAAAAAAGTGTATTTTTAATAAAAGACCATATTTGCATTTTACTGTGCAGTGATGGACAATTAAAGTCATATGTAACTTAAAACAAGATGTACACACTTTTAAATTAACAGAACATGTGTTACTATTCAAACAAACTGCTATATGAAGGAGGGGGCACATTTGGACAATCTTCAAATTTAAAACCATCAACTAAGAAATTTGAGGATTCAGTTAAATCAGCAGTTACAATATGACATTCCCCCTGATCTGTATTTTCAGAATGTGGAGTGGATATCGGTGCATTTCTGGGTTCTTCTCTAAAGCTATTTAGGTCAAAATTTTCTGTAGATGATGATCTGTGCATAGCAGTATCTAACGATGTTTGCGTCGTGAAGTGGATCCCTCTATGTCTAGATGCATGATATCCTAAAATACAAATGTATATATGAAAAAATATAATATATTTAATTCTCTCATAGTTATTTCTTCTTCCAAAAATAAAGCTTTTCTGATGCAAATATTCTGTAAAATGCATGCCATCTAACAATGCCCGTGACATATGGATATTTGATTGCGCATACCAAATGGATACTTGGCTAAGTAAAAGTATAAATGTAGAAAAATTATCTTTTGATATTCTTTCATAATGGCCTTTCCAATTTTCGTTTTAATTTCAATTACCCTGTAAATGACATACCATGTAAACTATTATCTAATAATGTAGGGACAATTCTGTTAGATTTGAATGATCTAGCTATTAAATAATCTAAAACATGTAAATGTAATATGAACCATATCCTCTCTAATTTTTTGATAACATTAATAATGATATCAGAACATTTTGCTGTCATTAACACATTATAGAGCCACATTTCTCCAGAAAGAATTATATGTGAAGAGAAGAAACATTTATCATGCTCAAATTCAACTTGAATAAGACAGGGCAAATGTGAACCTCTAAAATATTTTAGGTGGGATTAAGTGTCATGGAAAGTGAGTATCTAAATTTCATGAAAATCAAAGGCATTGACGT
This sequence comes from Saccostrea cuccullata, assembly GCF_032062105.1. Lineage (NCBI taxonomy): Eukaryota > Metazoa > Mollusca > Bivalvia > Ostreida > Ostreidae > Saccostrea > Saccostrea cuccullata. The sequence goes on from NW_026933026.1 coordinate 20,952, forward strand.
TTCCAAAATTGCATGCTCTGTCATCTTGAGGAAAAATTATATAACATAATACATATTGAATAAATTATGTTTATTCAATGTGAACACACTTACACTATGTATGCTTTTCAGAATGTATTTGATCATGAAATTATACATAAAATATCTTTTTAAAAAGTTTGAAACGAACACACGATAAATGATTAAGAGAAAACTAAAAGCAATTAAATTCATGCACATGTACGAGGGTTGTTAGAAAAGTTCGCGGACACATTGAATTACAGAAAATCTATTGTGTACTGTTAAGTATGACCTATGTCTGAATAAATTCCTACATTTTGTTAATTGGTATGTAAATAACCAGGTCCATATAAATCTTGAAGTTTTACAAGTATATTTATTATGGGGTCATTGGATTCACGGAGCAAACACTTGATGTAAGCGACCTGGCAACCAGATTTCAACCCGTTAGGCTTTGTCGCAGATCTATAAATCTTTCATTTCTTAGAATTTTCTTATCTTTATTCTACTTTAAAATTGAATATCTATCTCAAGACATTTTACTTTTCTACAATAACTGATTCGGATATAATTAAGATCTTAAAAAATAAAAAAAAGTGTATGAAGTTAATCGATTAGGTATAGAAACTTTGCAAATCCATAAAGCGGCAACGTCCATGATGCAATAAGGGGGTATTGAAGTATCGATGGAGTTAATCATTCAAAATATCGGACAGTCCCTCCTTCCATTCTTATGAAGCTATAACCATTTGAAAACTTGTTCTTTATATGTGTAGGAAATTCCCGGCAACATCTTGAAAATTTTAATCTCTTTTTAGACATTTTCCTGTCTGCACACATAATTTTTACGTAGTGCAGTGCTCCATGACGTTCAATGACGTTCCGATTTTTGGCTGTGTTTTTACGCGTTGATAATTTATAAACGGCTACATAAAAGTCATATACCCTCCAATTTATTTCAAAATTTCTCCCAGTAACATTTTCTGTATACTTTAGCGGCAGGTAAAATGTCATAAATCTCTTTGCAATACAATTGTGCAATTTTTAATTTTAATAGAGTCTTTATGATGTAAACGAGCCAAACGTAGCGTGCTCCGTGAAGCAAGTTTTATCAAAATGCTGTATATTTTTGAATAATCATCGGAGAATACCAAATTCTTGTATATTTGTTGGAAAAAAAGGTTAAGATTTTATCTGGAATGTTTGACCGGTTTCCTTGAAATATCGCGCTCATTATAGAACTTGTCCGCGAACTTTTCTAACACGCCTCGTATTAGAAAAATATTATAAGTATATTAAATACGAAAAAAAAATAAATAAAAAATAAACGTGATATAAAAGTCTACAAAGTAAATTGCGTTTGACAAATACCATTCATAAAAATAAAAAAATAAAAACAAACATCGTGAAAAATTATTTCCTTAGGTTTATGATAGTGTTCAGAAACTGAATTAAATACCTGACAATGTACTATTACTTCGGTAGGACCTTGTCTGCAATCCTCTGTCGCAACAATTCTTTTTACAACAAACTCTGATGATTATTAAAAGTATTCCATGTACCACAATGATGAAAACGATTAATATGATGAAAAAAGTTGTAACCCTAGAAAATACAATTCTTGTCAGAATAGTAAAATGTGATATGATAAATGATAGACATAACCGATTTCCTTTGCTATAATTTATTTCCTGTTTCAATTCTTTGAAAAATAGCAGCTGTTTTTCTTGTTAGAGAGAGAGAGAGAGAGAGAGAGGGAGATATTTACCAATCTTCCATCAATAGTTTTATTTGCAGTGTAAACAAAATTATATGTTGGTTTTACTGACGTCTGTTATATATTTCATACAAAGTAATCTACAAGAGAATGGAGAGAGCAACACTTTAATTCTAGTTGATATAGGACACGTATCTAAAATGACAGTGATGCTAAACTTAGAAAAAAAAAGATAAATATTGTTTTTATATCATGAAGATTCTTCACAAAATAATATAAAATTCACGAAAATAAAAGTTAGCATGCTTATTTAGGGAATCAACATTGTATGTACCTTTGGAAAAGGAAGGGTCGAATGCACCCAAGAATTGAAAGGTTGACCATTTTAGTGCACCGTGTGAAGTAATAATCTACAAGAGACTCTCTTAATTTAAAGAAATTCATCATATCAAATTTAAATGCAAGGGGTTTAAAAATCAAGTTATTCTCTGAATACTACTTTAGGTTATATTATTCTATTTACCATCGTACTCCAACATTTTCGGGGCTCTTTCCTAAACCATGAGACGTAAGGATATACAAGGATAGACATATTTGCTAATATGGTCATTATAACGACCACGTACTTACTAAATGCTGATGTGTTTGTTGAAATATCTTTATGTTCAACTAATGTGTAAGTAGTTTGCCTATGTTAAAAAAAAATGATTGATCTCAGAGTATACTCTTGAAAAGCAAATATAATTGGGCACATAAACACAACTTTCATGTGATAGCGTACTATAACTACATAGATAAGGAAAGTTGACGAAGAAAAACCTTCAGTCATCTCGTTTAATATACAATGTAGTTGACCTTTTTCTTTAGTAGGGTAGACTACTCAGTAGAGTATCCAAATATACCGTTCATGTGGCAGACTCTGTGGTGTCCTTTCATTATTGGTAATTAAATTACTTTCCCTACTTTGTATATCAGATACAGCGACTATTATTACAAATTACTATAAAAACCAATATAAAATTAAAGTTTTTAAGACAACACTATAAACAAGATTGATTGATTGATTGATTGTATACTGTTGAACGTCCCTCTCCACAATATTTCACTGATATTGAGACGTCACCATTGCCGGTGAAGGGTTGCAAATTTAGGCCTATGCTCTGAACACAGGGCCATTGAGCAGGGAGGGATCTTTATCGTGCCACACCTGCTGTGACACGGGGCCTCGGTTTATACGGTCTCATCCCATGGACCGCCCCATTTAGTCGCCTTTTACGACAAGCAAGGGAGTACCGAGGACTTATTCTGTCCCGGATCCCCACGGGGCTCTATAACCAAGACATAGTACTTACATGTATACGTTTCCTTTTTCGCTCACCTATATCTGCTAAAGTGCAACGTAAAACCTTATATAATACATTTATCATATAAAATTATTTTTAAAATGGAGAAAGTTTTCACTAAAAATTAGGGGGAAATATTACTTTTTGTCAGTCGTATCTAAAATATAATACAACATACACATGTATGGCAAAGGAAGCTTCCTGATATCAGATGTCAAATTAAAAATAAAAAGATTCTTTTGAAAACAGGAAAAAATAAAGCTTACAATCAATTTTAAATCAAATCAAATTGTGAGTACATGTACACCTTTGTCCAATTCGCTACAATATTTGTTTTTATTTCCACATTTCAGCTTTCAAATAATAATATATTTATATAATCATCGTGGATTTTTCTTTAACATTTACTCACTGATTCCTTCACCTCATTCACCTAGCTACAATATTCTTACATATTACTGTATAGCTCTAACAAAATATTGAAAGAATGTGAGGTTTCTATTAGAGATGCATTTGAAGGTATATTTTTTTTCGATTCAATGTCTTCTGCTTTAAGGTACCTGTAAAGTGCGAAATAGAAACGAAACCTATCGAAACGAAACGAGATCAAAATGAAACCTCCCGAAACGAAACAAAACTATCAAATTGTTTTTCAAATCAAGGTATAAAATTTTATAGGTGTAATTACATATAGGATTTTTTTACTTCCAAAAAAAATTATATAGTTCAAGCACTTGTTAAGATAAAATCTAAACACCGATAAATTATGCTCCCTTTTCTAGTTATGTATAAAGTATGAACTGTTGCCAGCTGCAAATATGCGTTAGCATACTATGCATGTATTATTTCAATATGTGTAGCATTTTTGTTAATTTCTAGGTCTTACTCTTATTTTCAGCCCTTATTCATCTAAATACATCATATTATCTATCAAATTAGATGTATTACATCTAAAGGCTCGTTTATGTTCGGGTCGAAATAAACTAACTGTACTGTTGTATTTCGAATTCTTTAAACATAGGATAAAACCAGAGACTTCCGAGTGTTCAATCCAGAGGTTTCTGGTTATATCGTTCACTTATAACCCCAAATGGAAGCTTGTGTATACCATCTACGTATACGGTCCTATTTATCGAGGTAATTTTGGAAGAATAAATGAGTGGTTTACAAATTAGGAGACTCGACCAAAGACGTCTAAAAGAATTTAATTGACAAGAAAAAGTTTTTCGAGGCAAACTATGCCATTTTGATAGTTATATAATTAGTTCAATGATTGATATATTAACAAAATATATGAGCTTGACATGTGGGTGCTTGAGTTAGATACCATGTGGTTAAAATAAGAAGGGGTGCCGTGCCCCGTATACGAAACAAGTGTCTGTACTTTAACTGTATAAATTTCAAAAAGAGTAAAAAAAGGCCATATGCAGTTTATATATATCTATATGTACAGCTGTATATACCTTGATTTGAAAAAAAAACATTCTGAAAGTTTAGTTTCGTTTCGGCAGGTTTCGTTTTGATTTTGCTTCGTTTCATCTTGATTTCGGTTCCTTTCGGTGGGTTTTGTTTTGTTTCCGTAGATTTCGTTTCGTTTCGGTAGATTTCGTTTCCATTTCGTTTCGTTTCTATTTTGTTTCGCCCTTTACAGGTACCCTTTGTTTCAAAATGTTCTATGAAAAACTTTAAAACGTGTGGCATTTTAAAAACAAATTCGCCAGTAATCATACTGAACAGAGCTTCTTTATCAAACTTGGGAAAATCTCAACTAAAATTTTTTAATGTTGTGTACGGAAAAGAATGTAATCTGTGTGGACTTTTTTATGTTGGTGAAATCAAGGGATCACTTAATAAAAGAATATTAGGTCATCGATTGAAATTAAATCATGGGTGTCAGCAGCTTTTATACGAACATTACAATTAATCCGATCATTCTATTTTGTCAATGAAAATTAAAATTCTCGAAAAAAAAATAAAAGTACACCTTTCCTTAGATAACGTCGCAAACAAGAGGAATTTTAGATTAGAAAACTAGGGACAGCATTTCCCTATGAATGCAATGACAATGACGATAGTGTTGGAAATCTTTCCAGTCCCTAGGGTAAAATGTAAATGTGACGGGACTTTTTAACCATACACAGAGACGTAAGCGTAGTCAAGTGTCTACATCATATTTGCACCAAACTTTTTCCGTCCATTTGAATCTTTCAAATAGTGTTCTTAAAATAATCAGGGAATGCCTATATCTTGATTCTTCCACACCAGAATCAAGGATCGGATGTTTTATTATGGATATTGCAAATTATAGACTTTTTAACCCCCCACGTTTCACTAAGAAAATCCAGCCAACACGGTACGCCTTTTCCTTAAACTTCAATATATCCCAATAAAGGAATTAACGCAATTAATATGAGTTATATTTTTAATCACAAAAGGCTCTAGTCTTCTATTCCACCATATTACAATTTAAATTTAAAGATCTTTCATTTTCTACAAATATACATCGACTATTCCTTCCAAACTATTCAACTGCAAGAAAACTTTACATAGCCTCGATATTGAGTATCTGAAACATAATCCTCCATGCTGTTCATGTTCTTCCTCACCCTATAACTATAGCCCTGCTAAACACGATATTACAGGTGACGTAAATATAGTTACATGTACTAACGAGGACATTAGATTACTTATTTTGAAATGTCCCAAATAAAGGGAACCTCAATCCTTCAACTGGCGTCGGAATTTCATAAATATTGTGGATTTTTGTTGACAATTACGCCAGGTGATGGACTAGATACAAAAAAGACGTTTACTCTTTCACAAAATGAATTAAATGCATCAGATACATGTTAAAATCACGTATCAAAACATTGAAGGGCAACATGAAAACCATCTTTCCCTCTGTTTCAAACATCCAGAAGTAAAAAAAAAAAGAATTAGATTACATGATCAATACGTACGAGTCCCTGCTGACAAAGTAGTTAATAACATTGTCTTCGTTGTTAAATCTCATTATATAAATTATTTTAAAAGAACTTGGATTAAATACTACCAGTGGCATTTTCCTTTACTCCTAATTAAGGAAGTCCGATCCTCAGGTTTATATATTAGCAGTTAAGTAATCAAAAATACGCATAAAAGTTTCTCTGAATCCACAAGGTTATGTAAATTTGTCCACAGTATTTCTTTAAAGTTAATGATTAAAGTTAATCATACTATATAGGGAAAATTGTCAAATCTCAAATATTTTTGCAGAAAAGGCCAATTGTAATATGATCAATGCATTTTTTTAATTACAAATTGATCAACAAATATATTTTAGGTTTGAAAATGATAGGTATCCAGGCATTCAGAGATATTGTCATGATTTTTTATACTTATTTGGTACTTTCTGTCTTCTATTTTTGTCATGTTTACTATTATACATAGTGTAAAAGGCTTTTGTTATCATTGCAAGACATCACAAATCACTTATCATTTCATATAATGCTAAGAAGCATTGCTAATAAGCTAATAAGCATTGATATCTAAGGCTGGATTCAAGAAAATCTTATTTCTCTAAAACTGTATTAATTTTTCTCCTTTTATAGGGTACAAATGTCAACTTTTATAGGACCTTTTCTAAAACTTCCAAAGAGCTTAAATCTAATAAAGATAAATAAAATGAAAATTGTTGCATGAAAAAATTTAATTTTCAAGCTTCATTTAGTTGCATTTCAATTTAAATATCAATTTTTGGAGTTATCCTTCCTGGCTGAGGATCGGATATCCTTAAGATATTAACAGTAGTGTAGAAGAAACTTCAAGAGTACTGTGCAACGACATGTCCAAGAAGTGGTGTAAATCAAACAAGGGTGCTTAAAAATTCAAAGATTATTTTGGACAATTTGAAATAACAATATTTCACCAAAGTTAACAGCTTTTAAAACTTATGACTTTTCAATTTCATTCACATTAATTCCAAACAATAAATGAAAGCTCTTGTTTTTTGATATCATTGACTGCTTTTTCAATAAAAATGGAATTCATAAAGAACTATATGCGGTATATTGCATATACTTGCCCCCAGAAAAGTTACATTTTGAAAACGTCATGAAATGTGCTGAATTCAATAAATTGTATGAGAAATATAAATTAACAGAACATATTATAGTTTCAAAGCAGTTTTTTCACAATTTTTGTTTTTATGACGTCACAAACTAGTCCAATTTTAGAAATTTTTTCAGAAAGAGGACAAATTGGACAAAATTTCAACAGTTTTAGCTTTTAAATTTATAGAGCGCATGTGTGTTCAGGAATTATATTTACATATTTCATTGATATTATCATTCTACACATTATATCAAAATATTGATCCTGAACACACATGCGCTCGGTGACTTTTACTCAAAATATCGACGAAATATGTACATTTTTCTGTAGAATTCATTAAAAACTGAAATTTACGTCATGTTTATGACGTCATTACGTACATATGACGTCATTACTTATGAAAATATTCAGTGCTTTGAAGTCAGCATATACTCCCCTGTTTAAGAACTTAATTAAGTATACCTCCATCAAAGTTTGATTTGGGGGGCAAATATTGGTTATTACCGAATAAAGTTCTTTACTTACCTTGCCATTGGTCATTTGCGAAATTATCTTCTTAAAATATTCTGTCTGTACTCAAAAAGATGTTCGAGTTTCTAATAGAGAACACCAAACACTTAAGGAACGAATACCGGTTTAACGAAGGTAAACTTGTTTACATTGTGATTACCTGTGTAACTGACGAAACGTACGGACGAATCACACGCATAGAAAAATTTTAATTATTTGTCAATTTGGTAAGTACAATCGCCTTGGTGTTCCACGTACGAATATGATATAAATATAGGACTTTTACGAGGAGCGCTGATTTTTACAGTTTACTGCTTACTTTTACACTAGGAAAATGTACGGAAGCTCTTTTACGATATGAATTTTTAGCTCAACATTTAATTAAACGAAAATAACAGGTAATTTCAATGCTTATATAAGTTGTCCTTGAAGAAAACGACAACCAACTTACCTTTAACTCTCGACATTTTCATGCAAATGCCCCCAAGAAAATTTTTATGACCATTAGAAAAGTTTTCTTATGTATTATCAATTCCATACCTCCGTATATGATACTTGTTTAAATGTCCAAGTAAACGTCAACTGTATAAGTCAGTGCTTCTCGTAAAAGTTCATATGCATATGTTCAGGTGTGTTTTTATTGATTCTAATGGCACGCCAAATTCACAAATATGAGCAAAACATAGTTTCACAGTCGATAAACTGGGTTTATCGGTTGTAAACTATAGATTAGGGACTGTAAACTATAGTTAACTTCGTTAATCTTTATTTTACATCTGTTAATCATAGTTAACGCGATAATCTATGTTTCAACCGTAACATTTTACAACCGTAAACTATACTTGACATCGAAAACAATCATTTGCAATCGGAAAACATAGATTATCTGATAAATACAGTTTCACTATAGTTAATGATCGTAAAATATAGTTTACAGACGTGAATTTATGTTTATCAAAATCTATTGTTAACGTTTTATTACAGACTACGGCACTCAAAATCCACAAAAATGAGCAAAACATAGTTTCACAGTCGATAAACTAGGTTTATTGGTTGAATACTATAGTTTACGGACAGTAAACTATATTTTACATCTGTAAACCATAGTTAACGCGAAATATATGTATCACAACCGTAAACTATACTTAACATCGAAAACAATCATTAGCGATTGCAAAACATAGATTATCTGATAAATACAGTTTCACGATTTGTAAACTATAGTTTACAAACCGTTAACTATAGTTAACGATCTGATAAATATATTTTTACGATTTGTGAAACTATGATTAACAATTCTTAACTATAGTATACGATTGTAAACTATAGTTTACAAACGTGAATCTATGTTTATCAACAAAATCTATTGTTAACGCTTTATTCAGACAGATAAACTTACATGTAGATTAGCATTCGTAAACTATAGTTAACGACCATTAAATATAGTTTTACAGATGAAAACTATACTTAACGAATCGTTAACTATACTTAACGAATCGTTAACTATAGTTTACGGTTTGTAAACTATAATTTACGGTTTGTGAACTATAGTTTACAGTCGAAAAACCTAGTTTATCAACTGTGAAACTATGTTTATCTCATTTTTGTGACTAAACTTAGATAAGCATTCGTAAACTATACAAACAACCATTTAATATAGTTTTACAGATAAAAACTATAGTTAACGATTTGCAAACTATAGTTCACCGTTTGTAAACTATAGTTTACTGTCGATATTGCAGATAAACCTAGTTTATCAATATTATTGTGAAACTATTTTTAGCACGCCAAATTCACAAAATGAGCTATTCATAGTTTCACAGTCGATTAACTAGGTTTATCGGTTGTAAAGTATAGTTTACAGACTGTAAACTATAGTTTACAACGTTTATCTATATATTGTATACATTTTAAATTATAGTTTATAGTTGATAAATCTAGTTATTCAAGCATGAAACTATGTTAAGCTAATATTTGGGAATTTGGTGTACCATGCTTATAGGTTGTGACAATTATCAATACGACAATTTGCAAGAGCTGAGAACAACTTAACAAAAGATACAACTTCCCATCTAGGGTGTCGATATAAGGAACCCGACATAAATATAATAACCCGATATTGGTCGTTCATATCTAAATAGGAGGTGAAGAAATTTGTACTAGCAGTGAAATTGTCTAAATATTTATTCTGAGGCAGATCCAGGTATTTCTAAATGTGTGTGTGGGGGGGGGGGGGTGCAGTAGAATTAAGACTTGGAAGTCTGGGGCTACATGAAAGCCCCCAGTGGGCCCAGGACAAAACCCTTGTGGAGATTTAGGGGCTAAGCCCCCGGAAACTGAGGAACTCTATAACAAATTAAAGGTGTTTTCCTGTTGACTTAAAGAAAATGCAAACAAAATTAAAACAAAAACGAATGGGGGAAGGGACGCACCAGTGCTGGATTCGCCTTTTAAACAATTACAAAAATAAATATAAAGTGTGCGATGGTATTTATAAACAAGTAATACGGTTAATACGTTCGTTCGTTGCGTGTTTGGTGTTCTCTAATAGGCGACATCTATATATGTGGTTTATGGAAACCAGGCGTTTCAACAATCTATTAGAATTCCCATGAGTACCAATTTCCCCCCTTTACTTGCACAGGTATTTATGTATTCATATGAAGTAGAATATCTGCAAAATCTTATGCTTCAAAATAAGAAAGCACTTGCTGCGGCCTTTAACTTGACATTTAGATATATCGACGACGTAAATTGTCAATTAACAATGGTTATTTCCATTCTTATGTCGATATTATTTATCCTGGTGAGCTTGAAATAAAAGAGTCGCACACATCTGTTTCACATTTGGATGTTATACTTCAAAAATACATTAATGGCAATCTAACAACCAAGTTCTATGACGACTTCAACTTTTCTATAGTCATTTTCTCTTACTTATGCCTCAATATACCTTCATCTCCCGCAAACAGAGTTTATATATCTCCGTTAATTCAATATGCAAGAGCATGCTCACGTATGAACAATTTTTTGGAACGAGGTAAATAATTGACAAATAAGTTGATGAAAAAAGAATGTCAGCTCTCTCGTTTAAAGTCATCATTTCGTAAGTTCTATGGTCAATACTATGACCTTGTCAGCAAATTCAATTTATTATTGAGTCAAATGCTGACTGACGTTTTCATACTAGTTGTTATTCCATTATATATACACTGAATTGAGGACAGATTTTTCCATTATTTTTTTTATCTTGACAAGGAGCACATGGCGGCTGTGACCGTTTGGCAGGGAATGCTAACTCCTCAATGGCACGTGGTCCCAGCTCCGATGTTTTGGAGGCCAAACTGTTTCCTCTGATCCTATTTTGTTCTGTTTTTTAGATTTTTGATCTTGAATATTGTTCGGTATCTCCATATGTTTCATGCATTCTTATAAAATGTCTGAAAAAAAGGTAATTTCAAGAGATTGGGGAAACAACGAAAATACAAAAGCATCGTAGTAGTGTAATGCAGTATGTATGTGAAATACATTAAATATCTACAATTCTATTCTGTATTTAGAAGCTTGACATATGACGATGTTTTACAAAAATAAAATATCACACAGAACACAGCGACAGTTAAATTTGTTAGGTCATTTATCCGGCTTCCGTATCCAAGCACCTCAAAACTATGTGAAAGATTTAATATTTACGGCGACTGTGTCAATAAATCATGAAATGTTGCACCCTTTGTCTTACACAGGGGTTCGAAAAAGGAAGAAAAAAACTGAATTGTCTACAGATTTTTCTGTTTTTAACAATTTTAACAAAAATTATAAGTGTGACCAGTCAATGTTCCACCATGGCATCCAAATCCAATTCTGATGTTTTAGTAGCAGTATCATACATATCTTCAAACCAACACAGAATTACCCGAAACAGCACTGGTTTTTGCAATATCTTAAAGTAATAATCATACTTTTATTAATCATATAAAAATTGTGGGTTATTTTTGCCCGAAACTGCCCTAATTTTCCTAGTCAGTCATGTCTTCTAAATTGAATACATTCAATCAGAGATGCTTCATCATCAGAATACGGGAGAAAGTAAAACTTTTTTGGAGGGTGGATGGGTGGCTAAGCTCCAAAGAAAGTTACTTCTTAGTTCTTATAAACAGTTATATGGAATTTAATCTATGAATGATAAATAGTAGGATCCTTTTGTTCAAAATCCTGATTAAGGGTTAATTTTATAAAGATATGTATGTGAGAAGAAGAAAAAAATAGTTTTGTATAAATTGTCAGCTTATTTCTGCATTATGATAAGCACATAAGCCATATTTAACATGAAGGAAGATGTTCACACTCGACATAATGACGTAGGCTGGTTAAACTATTCAAACAAACTGCTGTAGGAAGGAGGGGGCTCATCTGTCCGATCTTTCATATTATCATCTTTGAAATTTGAGATCACATTTAAATTGACTGGGACGATGTGACGTTCTTCCTGCTCTGTATTTCCAGGAGATGGAGGGGATATCAGGGCATTTCTAGGTTCTTCTCTACAGCTATTCATGTCGATATTTTCTGTAGCAGAAGTAGTTTGCATAGCAGATTCTAACAATGTTTGTGTCGTAAATTGGATCCCTGTTTGTCTAGACGCATGTCCTAAAGAATAAAACATTTGATAACATTTTCTTATGTTGACTGTTTCTTAAAAAGAAATACAACTTTTATGAATTGCATATTCTATAGAAGACATGCAATGAATAAAAACATCTAATAATGTCGGCGATACAGTCCCTGAAACGTTCTACTTTCCCATTTTTCCGTTCGCTCACCGTTCGTTCACTGTTTGTTCAGCGTTCGTTCACCGTTCACTCTCCGTTCACAGTATTGCGTTCACCGTTCACCGTGCACTCGCGTTCACCGTTCACCGTTCGCTCTTCGTTCCGTTTGCTTTGCGTTCACCTTGCGTTTACCGTTCACTTATCGTTCAGTCTTCATTGTCATTCGGAACTCCGAAGTGAAAGGACTTATCTTTTTGATGGTAAGGATTTACACGTTTATCAAATTAATAAATTAGATATCGTGTTTAAAGAATAATTATTTCATTGCAAAAATTATCTATGATATTTTTATTTCTTTTATTATAATTCAGCTGTTTCTTTTTCATGAAAATAATACATCAAGTACCTACGTGTATGCAGATCTACGAAAGCCCAGAGGGCTCATTCGAGATTCGAGATTCAAAATGCGAGATTCGAGATTCGAAATTCGAGTTTCGAGATTCAAGATCCAAAATAACCAATCAAAAGGCGGTTTGAGATTCAATTACTCCCCTTTATTATTTTTTACTATCAAGAAATGTTATATATTATCAAAACGAAATTTAAAGAAATATTAGATTTTGGTCTGCAAGATATGCTTAATTAATTTATAATAGCTTCTCAAGTGTCATAAGAGATTGATATAAAGAATATATATATTTCGTGTTATCTACTTTGGATACAGGGTTGTTGACATGATAGTAAATTAAAATAGATTAACAGTAGATACATCCCCCCTCTTTTCCAAACATAATTTTTTTACTATTAAAGATTTTGATCGAAAGGTCGGTTGCCAAGCCCCCCCCCACGTTTTGGTACAGTGGTGCAATATAGTCAAAGAAGAATAAGTAGTAGTGTATTAAAAGAAATTAGGTACTAAATGAAGTTCGATCCCCCCTCCCCGCGCCCCCTTTCACGCCCCGACATAGGATTTTCGGGTTTGAACAATTTTTTTCTGTCAGTTTTTATTTTCAGGTTTGAAATAATATTTTTGTCTGCCCCCCTCCCCCCTCCCCAACCCCACTTTCAAAATCGATGCTTTGTCTTTGTAATAATAAGTACTACGGGTTTCAAGGTGGATAGTGTTTGTGACACGGTATTAGAAAGTGGCCAGTGACCAAAGTTATGAAACCAATAGACAGCCCCTTAAATACGGATGGCTGAAACATGCATGCTTAATAAAGATAATGACCCATTGGAAAGAATAAATTAAAAAAAAATCATTGTTAATCCCCCTATCCCCACCCCAACCTCGAAAAATAGCGGTTATCATGGTAATTGGAAGTTATTTTTGAATGGACATAAGCATAAAGTTACTGTTTTCTATAGTATATTATATCGGAAAAATATTATGGGAATGGCCAGGTTGGAAGGGGGGGGGGGCAAATGTGTGGTTCTCAACATTCATTGTCAATCTTGCGATGCATAGCTACAATAAATATATATTCGATAATTATTTAAAAGGAAACCGCTCGGGTCTCGCCCGACTTGGTCAAAGACTCAAATATACTAGTAAAACCATAATACTCATTTCATTGGGGGGGGGGGGGGGGACACAGCCATTCATTTTCAGTTTTCAACTACCAAAAATTTCTTGACAACCAAAAACAAAGCAAAAAAAGTCATCAGATGTTTTTATCGAGGGGGCACAAAATTGAGGGGGCACAAGCATATAGTAGTTATGATTTCTATAGTATTTTATATATCGGCAAAATTATAAAATTATTGGGGGGCACAATGTAAAGAAATGCAATCTCATTAGTATTTCATATAATTAATAATTTTCTCCCTCATCAATGTTCTTATCAAAAAATGGTCGACTTAAGAATTCCGCAATTCAACGATAAGTCCATATAATATTTTATATACGTATCTATTGTTTAGTCTAATCAGGAAAAATAAGAATTTATATATATTTTCTAAAATGTAACCTAAAATTCCTTTTTATTTCGTTTTCAAACATATATTTTTTTTCTTGCATTATCATTTAAGCAAATGACCCATTTGATATGAATATATTCAACGATTTCTTGATAGTTAAACATAATAAAGGGGAGTAATCAAAATTGAACCTGCCTTTTGATTGGTTAATTTGGATCTTGAATCTCGAAACTCGAATTTCGAATCTCGTATTTCGAATATCGAATGAGCCTTCTGGGCTTTCGTACAGATCGATGCTGAAATATTAAATTTTAAAAAAGGCAGTGTACAAATGCTTCACGCACGGCAACATTTCGTTGCAATGTTAAAGTCGACAAATCATTAATGAATGTATAATAATTAATCCTTAAAGTCTTTTACAAGACAAGAATACACAAAAAAAAATTTCTACAGTTACACGTATTTGAAACTAAACGTTGATATGAGAATTATGAACAGTACAGCAAATATTCACTTGATTAAATATCTTTAAAGCTAATTAAATAGATAGCGTGATTTTAAATGTTAGAAAAGACCCACTGTTTAAAAAAAATTATTATTTGAGAAGGAAAATTCCTTCCTTCACCGTACCGAAATATATGTTTGCCATTCATTATAATTAAGACCCCTCCCCCGGGTGCCTTTTCTCCCGAAATAAAATTCTTAGTGAGTATTTCAGTATTTAACTAATAGGTACTTAATTTGTACTGTACCACTAGAAAATCCAAATCAAACACTCATTAAATAAAAGTACTTTAGAAATACCGACAGTAGTATTATAAATTTGCAGGGAATATATTTCAAACTCAATTTAAAACGTAATCCTTCCAAGTATATATTCCCTTATTATTTTTATTTCTGCAGGAATGCAAAAATCAGGTCTGGAAATGATAGGGGAAAATATTAAAACTTCTTTGAAATGCTAAGAGACTGCATTTGGCATGTTTGGTGAATCAACGATTTCACACCTTTACTGTGTCGAATAATATTGATTGACGGGACAAACACGTGGACTTTCTGTGACCCGTGTGAACTTGATGACGGAAAATAAAAGCCAATGATTACTGTCAAATGGAATTGTTAATCTAAAAAACATTTATTACATTTACTGCTTGGAATATTTAGGAAAAATAATAAGAATTTTTATTTATTACAACAGATATCTGAGAATCGAATGCTTAATACTGTATGTTAATTGAAATCTCAAAGAGATAATTATAGTAAGAAATTTGCTGCTCTTCTTTTTCCTAGAAAAATATTCATGATTAATTGATTATTAATATTACAAGATTTTCTTCATATTAAACGACTGAATACAACGTGTCTGTTTATTCAAGAACTCGTCGTAACTTTGCATTAAATAATATTTTTGTGAGAACTTTCTTTCGCTAATTTTGATCCTTAAATTTACTTACAGGATGCCGAGATTTTTGTGGAAGTTAGATGTAAAACTACACATACGTCATCGTATTCAATAATGACAAAATTAAAAATTGAAGACGAAGTTTTCATTAAGCTTTACATCATCATATTCAACAGTGACGACAAATGAAATGAAGGCGAGATTTTTATTTAAATATGCTAACATTCCTTACAGAAATGTCTTTCCTGATTTCTATTTACAATTATATGTCAGTTTTTAATTGCGGCTTGTGATAAATGTACAATAATATAGGAAAATGGATTTAAAAGTGAAAAATACGTATGAAACATTTGGAACTATATATATTCTTCGTATAATCCCACTATCAGAAGCACTATATCATATATATGTGGAATTGAAGCTGCAGCACATTTGGTTTTGGTGAATTAAACTAATTTCTCCAATGCGTAACTTTATGTTGATGTCACACAGTACACAAGGTAAATGACCACACAAACGAACATGTATATGTATTTCCCGCTCGAAAGAATCCTTCCTTTAGAATCATTACATATTCGATAAATACGGAACTCTTTTTCTGTACATTCACATGGACAAAATTATCACACAATTTATACACATTTTGTATTTCGAGACAAAATATTCTCCTTTTGTAATGACTACAACAGCTAAAAAGTTGGGTTAATTCCTTTGTACAAATTTCGATTCCAACTGCAATAATCCAGCTTTACAGTTAGAAGATTAAACACAGCTGCGACCTTTCACATCATCTTTTTCCCCCAAAACAAAATTAAATTCCCGATCCCGGTTCAGATTTAATCGGATGCAGTTTCCTTGAAGTTAGCGGCGAGATTTCATCCTCTTCGTCCGTAAAAGCAAATTTATCGATCTCGCCGTTCTGTAATCCGTTGGTTTTAATGGGAACCTTTATCGGTATTTTTAGAGTCGACGATGGCTGTTCGCTGTCATCATTAGACGAGGTTTTCTTCTTGATACTTAAATCTTGCGGCAGATCGCCATTGTGGGGAGACGCATTGTTGGAATACAGGGGCGACGTGTTCAGTCGCAAATTCAAATGAGAATGGGCAGTGGGCACTGTAATGGGCATGTGGGAAATAGGTGGGCCTCGTTCTGGGAACGAAAATATCCTTCCGGTTGACGAAGACATATGGCGGGCAAGAGGCGACGTTTGTAACATCCTAGCTGTGGGGTTGAATGAGTGTGGGGACGGGGAAGTGGGAAAAGATCGATTGGTGGGAGAGGGGGATAATGAATACAGAGAGGAGGGGGACACGGACGACCCCGGGGTCAGACGACCGTTAGTTGTGGTTGAAGGAACCCGCCGAGATGGAGAAGAAGTTTTTCGCCGTGTCGGAGAAGACGATAATGTTCGATTCAGTGGGGATGATGGGTATGGCTTCGGTGACGTCACTGTAGGCGACAATCCAATGGGCGACGGTATTGTTAAGCCGTTAGTATAACAGCTGTATGATGAATATGGCACGGTTAATTTCAGTTTCTGTCCATTTGATGAGGGTTTGTTTCCTTGTTTAGTGGTTATGGTTGAAACTGCTGCAGTTTGAGCGCTTGTAGCACCGACTTTAATAGATAATTTACTAGAGTCATTTTTCACATTAATGTTGTTTGATACACTTTTGGCTGAGCCATTTTGAGATATCTTGCTTTTGGCAGTGGGAGTTGAATTATTGATAGAAGATTCAGAATTTATTTTCTCTGACGTAGAGTTCTTTGACGGTGAACTTTTAGAAGAATGTGTTTTCTTTTCTGTGCTTTTATCCAAAGAGGGGGACTTAACACAATTGTCTTGTGTACACATTTTCTTTGCCATTTTGTCCGCCGTATTTTTTGAAGGTTTATCAGCACCAAGTGAATCAGAAGTTGACACAGAAGGTTTCTGTGCTACTCGGGGATGATACACAGGCGTTGTCAGTGTGGTACTCTTGGTGACAATACCCTGTGATGTGTATTTTGACGTGTTTAGCTTAAGTTTTGGAATACGGTGTGCACTGGGTGAAATGTCTGAAGTTGGAACAACCAATATCGCCGACTTGGATGTCGAAGTAGACGGTTGTTTTTCAGATTTACTTTTAGATTGCTTTTCCTTTTTGACGGGAGATTTTGCCAGTGTGATCGATGAAGAGGATAGAGTTTTAGACGGCGACTTGTCTATCTCCATGGGTTTGACTTTTGTCTTATTGGATTCACCCTCACTACAAGAGTTTTCGCCTTTCAAATTCTTATCTGCAGGCGTACATTTTTCTACCTTTGAAATGTTCACTTTTTCTTGAACTTTCTGCGATTGACCATTGTGTTTTTCTGTCTGAACACCATTCATTACTATATTTGTTTTGGTTAACTCTTTTGATGCCTTACTTTTCTCACTTATTGATTCGGTTATTTCCCTTTTTGACTCTTTGGTTACCCCTTTCGACTCGGTTATCTCTGTTGCTGACTCCTTTGTTTCCTTTGTTGACTTAATTGTCTCCTTTTTTGACTCATGTTTTTCCCTCGGTGACTCATTTGTTTCCTTTTGGGAGTTGGTTTTCTCCCAGTTTGACTCATTTGTTTCCATTTGGGAGTTGGTTTTCTCCCTATTCGACTCGTTTGTTTCCTTTTGTGACTTGGTTGTCTCCCTATCCGACTCGTTTGTTTCCCTCGTTGACTCACTTGTTTCCAATTTTGACTCGGTTTTCTCCTTGTCTGACTCAGATGTCTCCATCGTTGAGATACTGTCCTTTGGAGACGTACCAAATTCTGGCGTGGAAGAAAGAGGAATGGTTTTCTCAAAAGCAGTAGAAGTCTTTGCTTCCTTACCATTGTCCTGCATCGAAGTAAAAGACTGCGTTGATTCTTCTAGTTCCTTAACTTTGGACTTCTCTTCGTTCTCTTGTTTGGGTTTGCCGTCAAGGGAAGCGATTTTCTTTTCTTTTTCCTCCTCAGCTGAGTTTACTTTCGCTTTCTCTAGATTCAGTGTTTCAGTACACGAAACTTCCCGTTTAAACTTTTTGGCGGGATTAGTATACACCGTATAGTATAAGCACAAAGGCTCTTTCTGTAAAAAAGAAAAAAATAACACAGATGTTAATACACCTTGTACTATACGCACAAATTGTCATTTCTTCAAAAATATATACAATTATCTGTGAACAGGGCATAAAACACAGACCCAGGGTATTTCAAAAGAGTAATAAGGCTTTTTTGATTTGATATTTTTTTATTGAACCTATACTAGTAATTCTGCATACTGTATGCGTACATAACAATGCAATCAAAATAAAGCACAATCTCCATCCTCAAATGATTAGAGCAATCATCATTTCATCAACTCGAGTCAGAAACTGCATTTATAAATTCTAATTAGCTGCAATACGAACAAGCGGGCAAGAAGCAACGCATACGTTTGCAAAAATATAAATACCTCTAAAAAATAAGTACGTTTGTACAGTATCATTCATAAATCACATGACCACAATTCATTATCCCTTCGCAACGGAGTTTGAGAGGATATAGTATTGCAAATCGTGTGTGTTCGTTTGTGGGTGGGTAAGTCAATGCTGTACGAAACGGATGTGACCTAATTTGAATCGAAAGCAATATTCTCTTTGGAAGGGGATGTTCCGCCGTGTGGTGCCCTTATTTATTTTGTGATGTATTTTATTTTTATAATGCAATTATTTTACCGCTTATAACATGCTATATTGGATGCATATTGCAAGTAAATTTAATATGAACAATCACGCTCTTTTGAAGCTAAGCAGAGGAAATGTAGAATTGAATTGATTACGTCAAAAGAGTTTCCTGCACTTTAAGGCGAAAGGAGGTTATTAATGTAATAACAGAGTGAAATCAGTGCCATAGAAAGACATATAGTCTACAATTCAAATGATACGAAAATGAAAACCTCGCTCGTAGCGTGTACAATCGTTGCAATGTACGTCGTGACGAGATAAGGAGATCTTTTGCATACAAAACACATCAAGTATTAAACGAGGCGAGGAAAACGCATAACAAAGGAATCTCAGCGTCGACTTAACATCACATGTTAAATAGAATAAAATACACAAAATCGGTGCGAGATATCACCGTGTTTCCGGTCGACGCCTCCTATGCACACGCAAACTAATTAATGATTTTAAGCACAGAAAAAAATGTATCCTTCAAAATGTGTGTTGTATCTTTTGGAGTTAATGAGTTCAGGTTGATTGTTTTTACCGTCGTCTGGTTACATTACGCTGCACGGATAAATCTATTTGAAGTTGTGATTAACAAAAGGCTTGCTATTTGATTGTTAGCGATGGGAAGGAAATCGGAGAGGTTTTGTAAATACATATGGTTGTTAGCCAGGAAGCTGTGTATTTCGTATCGTTTTCTTATGAAAGACAGTGCATTTGAATCTTTTACATCATTCTTTCACTAAAATTCAAGAGATAAATAACTCCATCATGAACTTTTAATTCAAGTTTTTAAATTTACAGAAATATACATTAGGCAGGATTAAATCAAAAGTTTAATTACAAATCTTTTATATATATAAGAAGACCAATCTGCGTTTTGAAATTGCAAAATCTAACAGTTAAATTCTTTTTAAATGCTATAAGCGATAAGTTTTTTTCCAATATTTTAAACTTTATTATTAAAAAGACTACATGAGATATAAAGATTAAAAAAGTACAGGTATTAATTTGGTATAGATATTGATTTTGTACAGGTATTAATTTGGTACAGATATTGATTTTGTTCAGATATTGATTTGGTATAGGAATAAATTCAATACGCATTTAACATTATTAAGAATCCATGACTAACAAACCCTTTACATGAATATTATGAAAAAAAAATATATAAAGAACGGTACATGTACATGTATAACTATTCCGACTTATTATAATGTTATCAAAAAAGTTTAGTTCATTTTTTTTTCTAAATATTAAATTTAAACCTAAAAAAAAACCCAATTCCATTGATTTAAAAAAATAAATGGAATATTTCCAAAGAAGATAGCCAGAAATAATATTCCTTTAGGAATTCTTTGGTAAAAATTCATAATAATTTCCAGAAACCTAATAAATCACTGTAAAGAAAGATTTCTAAGTATTAATTTTTTTTTTAAAAAAGTAAATTTAAAATAAGTTCTCTTAGAAGTAAATGAAAAGTTTGTTTTATATGATTATTTTGAATATTAAATTTAATGACCACTACACAAAAAAGAAAAGAACTGCATTTTCTTAACTGAAATGATAATATCTCCCATTGTAATTTTGTGGATTTCTTTTCGTTTTCCGCAACTTGCCAAACAGAGCTAGGTAAAAATATTAATATTTAAAAAAAACTTAAGTTATATGTAATTAGAGATGAGAATGATGCATAATCTCATTTGCAATTGATATTTTTAAATGTTAATTTCGAATCTTTTGGAAAAACTGAAACGTGTACAGTAACTACAGGAAAGCTTGTTTCACCAAAACACAAATCAGCACTCTTAAAGAGATGTTAACTTCAAAGAAAATATAAAGTTAATTCTCAGAACTATCCTTCTTTGACATTTCTCTGTCATTCCTACTTAAAATTTGTGCAATCAAGACAATTTGGAAAGTTAAAGTACAAACTTAAGTATTTATTTCCGCCTCTTTGTGTAACTAAAACTTTTTGTTATGCAAAACCCCCATCTTAATTTGTAAGCATTAATCGGAAGGCTTTCGTCTTTGATTCCAGCAGAAAATATTCCATTTTAGAATATAATTCTTTTGGGTTTAATTTCTATTGTTTTTTTGCTTCTGACATCGATTCACGCTTAGATAAAAATGGGTTAAATGTTAAACTGAAAATTTTCAACGATGATTATTTTCGTTATTTCTGCTCCAGTGCTGTATGGTACATTTTCGCCCCGTTTCAAATTTGCTGAAAGTTAATGGGAGCGGAATGGGCATTAATAAAGACGACTTAAATGTCCCATCAATAAATTAATCGAAATATTATTACATAAATATATAAGCATGACAGTTTTTTTTTATTATTATATAAACGAATTTATTTACCCTTCTCCACATGTACATGTAAGCCACGTCAATGAGGGTGTAAAAATCACTGAGGACTTCGTCCGTGTGATACATATCAATCTGTAATAAAGATCAATAAAGTATAAATAAGACTTTTCGAAGACACGCAGCCAAAATTAAGAAAAAATAGAAGTAAATTCTACGCACACAATACTAATTTACGTTTTTTTTGTTCCCAAATTACTAAGTTTTGTTTTTTTTTCATATTTTTTGTGGCAAATTCTTCCTTTTTTGTAATGTATTAACTGTATTAATTTAGATATACTTTTTCTAGTTCTATCAAAATAAACTCACAATTTGCTGAACACGTTCAAAATTATCTACATACATGTAATTTACAAGTTTTTGTACCAGAGAAAAAAGACAGTGGAAATTTCGTCTAGGAAGATTTCAAGAAATAAGAAAGTTATTAAGGTTATACATGTATAAATATTGCAAAAACAATGTATTGATAACGAAATTTTCTCATTTTCCAAAAATTTTTATTCACTCCGTAGCATTTTCCCCTTTTCCTGACTAATCATGATGTTAAATATACCAGTGATGTAGAAATCAAAAGAATGAATACTATAAATGTAAAGGATAGAAATTTAGGGTTCATTAAAAATTTTATATACGATTTTATTGAAATATATTTCACACACTAGACCCATTTTTCATTCTTATTGCACTAGATCATATTCAGACTAAATCTGACACTTTTATGGTAGATGGAATTTATGTCAAGGTTGAATAAGAATGGGGAAAATTTTAGTTGAGTATTTGCATACCTGATAACGGTCACTAAGAGAAAATTTCAGGCGGATGAATTTTTTCAGCAGACCAATGGTCACCACAGCTGGACACAGAAGATATCGACAGTCACCAGTCTAAAAATAAATAATATAATGGATATCTGAGAAAAAATTCAATAAATGAGTTACAGAGTACTTCAAAAAATATTACAAAAATCAAAGAAACTGTTTTCTTGTTAGTATTACTGTAAATACTTTCCCTCTCCATATCTTACTTAAAAGTAGAGGAATTTTAAGTTTAAAATTCAGTTGCTTTGATTATTTTAACTTAATTGTAGATAAAGTCTGTGATACTATGAACTTCAATTTCTTACTTCTTTTCCTTTGTTTTCATTAGATTTTAAAGTTGGTTTTGGTGGCATTCCACTGCAAAGAAGAAATCATTGAATAATGAACAGGAAGCACTGATGCATCTAGTATGCATACATTTCTTTAGGCCAAGGATTTTTATCACGGGTACGCATAAAAAATATATTTTGATATCATAAATCATAATTACAAACTTATGTTACATAGAAATTAAACATGATATGTTTTACACTGAATAGGAAATATTTCAGCCATATATCGGCAAAAAAAAAGATAATTCAAACAAAACAAAATGTTTTTTTTAATTAAAAAGCAGACTGAATTATAATATTCAGATAGAATCAAAAATAACCCCACTCCATGGAAATGTCACAATACAGCAAGAAGAACAGAAGGGATAAAGAGCAATTACAGGTAAAGAATCTTACTTTGGACTGAGATGAAGGGCAAGGCTAATTTGTTCGTCCTCTGCAAATATAACCCTTTCTCTCTGGATTTCACCGTCATCATCCGTGTAATACTCAGGTCTGTTGGGATCATTCCATAAACTATCCACATCTGTTAACAAAAAGAGGTTTCTTTTTGGTGCTTTATTTTTTTTAATCTTTTTTGTTTGGTATAATATTTATATTTGTATTTGGTATTATCCAGAAGACCCAAATTAAAATAGTTTTGAGGTTTTCTCAATGCATAATGCATTTCAATAAAAGACGTTTTCCCTATTATTTTTGAAAATCTTTTTTAAGCATATTGGATACACTATTTATATCTGTATTAAATATTATCCCCATCTGTTCACAAGGAAAAAAACCTAATTTCTAAGACGCTCCTTTTCAGGGGTTAATGCTTCTATGTTGAGATTGGTTTTCTTAATGAATAATTTAATTAATTAATGAATAATTTAATTAATTAAGTAAAGTTTTCTTCCTTTGTGTAAAATCTTTTTCTAACATATTTGGTATAACATTTGTTTCTGTGTTTGATACTATCCACATCTGATAAGAAGAGAAAACTCAAAATTTAATGAGATTTCTCATCATTGGCTGAGGCTTCTAAATATGAGGTTTTCTCAATGCATAATATAATATATTTTAACAAGTGATGTTTTTCTCTTATTTTGGAAATCTATTTGGTATGCTATTTATATTTGTATTAGATTATATCCTAAAGACCTAATTCAAAGAGGTTCTCAATATCGGCTGACGCTTTTATAGATTGGGGTTATCTCAATGCATAATATATTTAATTCACTGAAGTGTTCCTATTCTATCTTTTTTTTTATTAACATTTGGTATAATATTTTTAACTGTATTTGATATTATCAGTATGACCCGAACTCAAAGAGGATGCTCAACATCGTGTAATGCTTTTTATGTCGGGTTTTTCTCAATGCACATTATATTTAAATTATTGAATTGATCTTATTATTATGGAAAATCTTTTTATACCATATTTCGTATAAAATTTATACCTGTATTTATTATTTATTTATTTTAAGCAGAAACACGAAACCTGAATTATTAAACGGAAACTCAGAAAGGTCTTTGTCAAAGTAAATAAAAGAAACGTCAATTCCAAAAATTCATCATAAAGAGAATAAAATGATTGGTAGGAAAGCTTTTAAGACTTTACATTAAGCTCGTTTAAAAAGTTACATGTACAGAAAACGTCATGCTATAATATTGTTTTCCCTTTCTATTCAACAATTCAAAAATCATTGTAAAATGACTATCGTTTTACATGTAGTGTTACTTGTAATTTAAATGAAAACGGAGAAACCTTATTCAAATCCAAGTTCTTCCAACTAAAATGCTTGAAGTAATTTACATAAAGGAAATAAGGAAAGGTTGACATATATATAAATTATGTTCTAGTGGAATCTATAAATCTCCTCCGTGGAGTTTTTGCATAAAGATGTAAAGATTAAGAAATACACATTTTCTAATGGTTCAGTTGATTTGTAACCACGTGAAACAATAAAAAATATCCTATACATATATATTTTACTCACTGAAAAATCCCTTACCACTATTTTCAAAATATGAAAATGAGCCAAAATTTACGGCAGTATGTGTTCTTAGAATGTATGGTAAGCTTACCTTTCCCCCTCTCTTTGTAGAAATCTCTTCTTCTTTTCATTTCGTCTGCAAATAAAAACAAAATATTTCACTTTCTTGGCCATAAAGTGGTGTATTTAAAAGACAGATATTTAAGTATTCTTACATGTACCTTATCAAATAAATTTTTGAACACTAAAAAACCTGTATAAATAATTACTTTTAAATGTAAATCAAAATACAACCTCAACAAATGGTTAATTATAATTTCAAGAAACAAATTTAATTGGGAAAATTACTAATTACTTCTTGAAACGCATTATACTGTGGGGTATCATGAAAGCACTAGGATTATCTTAAAGATGCCCTATTTACTTCTAGCTGTGTACTTATTAGCAGCTATTAATAGTAAAAGATTATATATTTTATATATTTTTTATCAAAAGTCATCATCACGTCCAATTGAAAGTAATATGTACATCCTTTATTCAACTGAATTAAATTAACCTGAATTATAATCCGAAATTGGAAAAGTACAGTATGACTAGAAATTTACGGAAAGTGATAACCTAGTCTTATAAAACTTCACCTTTGATATACACCCACTATTGTGTTGATATCCAAAAAAAAAAAAAAAATTAGCCACCTTTAGCAGCTGTATTGATAAGTTGTGTATTGTAACACTCCTTGGTTGAAAAAGACCTCACCTTTGATAAACAATTTACAGCAAACAGATCGAAACAAATGAACGAAAACGTTTTTGAGCTAAGCACGAAAAATAATTTACCGCGCCATTCACCGCTTAAATGCAATGAAACCCTATAGTAAAGAGCGTTATTGAGCTCATGTCAAGACCGAACATGGAAGTGCCTGACGATCGATACGCAGAGTGTGAAGTCATCTATATTTCATGCTGAGTGTTTGATGTATCCGTTGTCGGGTTATGAAGAGATTGATGAATGACCCGATCTCTGGGCGTTAAACATCAACCTTTCACCCCTGTCATAATTTTCTTTGTTAAAATTTATTCCTCGTACATCAAGGATAAGAAGCATATTTTCCAACTCTATCACGATATATGGAAGATATGAATTAAAAGACATTTATTTTGATAATATTTATTTTCGTAGGTGTTTAATTTTCGTTGCTTTTTAGGTATGATTGATTGTTTGATTGTACATGGTGTTTAATGTCCCATTCGAGAAATTTCTTTCTCATAAAGGAATTCTTTCTCATAAAGGAACTTCACCATATACCGGTGAAGGGCTTCAAACATAGATCTATAATCGGCTCTGAGGGCTAATATAGGCAGATTGGGATCTTTATCGTACAAACACCTGAAGGACCCGCAACTTTCACTTCAAAAGTATCGAGCGCTTGGTGAGGGAACAGTTGATAACTTATCGTCTTTGGTCAGTCGCGGTCGGGTTCGAACCCATGACCTTCCGATCACGGAGATAGCGCGCTCTAATTTCGAGGTTTGAGGAGACCCACAAATTCGTGTCCACCACGACCTATTTTCTTTGAGTTCAAAAGAAATATAAATTTCTTCCACCACGAACTCAAACCCTTTCGAGTCTATATTTTTTCATTCAACCAGAAAATTTAATCCTATAAAAAAGTGATTTTACAGTTCATATAAAAGTTTAAAAAAGCAAAAATTGTTTCCTTACTTTGAAACAATCCAGGCACTAGTTTATATACCAGATCTTGCAGAGTATGGTCTAATCTACAAAAGAAAATCAAAATTAAGATTGAAAGTTTGTCAGTTAAAGATACTTGTTACATTTGGTGTACTATATAAAAAAGCATAAATTGCAAAACAGATCGTATACCGTTAAAATTTTCTTATTAATAATGTTATATAAAGAAGCCCATTCCTATCCTAAATAACATCCTTATTTTAAATGAATAGTGAAAATGCTTATTTCGCTTTGTATTAAATTCTCTCTGATCTTTAAAAAAAACCCGTGATTATTTTAGAGATGAGCCGCGTATCATCGTAATTTTGTGTGACGTAGATTCTATAAAAGAGGAGCATCAAAAACGATTATGCCAAATGTTGCATCAAGCATATTCCATTCTGTTTCAGACCAGATATAATTAGCCGAATTTGCCAGAAGATACTAAGCTTCCTGTGTGCATTGATTTTTTTTCTCTTCTGTAAAACTATTCCATTCCACTAATAGCACGGCGGAATAGAGACTGTAATCTTACTGCAGGGAATTTTACAATACACAAAAGTTAAAAATGTTTTCGCAAGCATAGTTATCATATTATTTCCAGATGTGGAGTGAAGAACGCGACTTCGGAAAACAATCAATGTTTCATTTCTTTCTTCTTTTCTTTTAATCTTTGTATCTGAATTGGTAATATAATTATGTAATATTAATGTTTTTATTGAAATTAAATTTAAAATTTGTTAGATCATTCTTTTACCACTAATACTAGGTCTATGACTAATGAAGATGCAGCGGACAAATTTTATGCTGATATAAATAACAATTAACCCTTTCTCTTCCGGCGCATTTTACGTGATTTTGGAGGCCTTTTGACATGGCATTATTAAATTATTTCTAACTTTTTTATCCAAGGGGAAAGCTAGGCATAATGCATACCATTTTGTAGGAAATTTCTTACAGATGATATTTTATGACTGTTTAGATACTCAACCTTTGACCTTATTAGTAAAAATTGAGGTCAAAGGTCAATTAAGTGCAAAATTTTATGGAATTTTTTGATACTTTTTCATCTTTAAGCTAAATATTAAGTATGATGTATGTTGAAATAGGAAATTTGGGATATACCCACAAAAGAGCATTACACTGTACTACATGAAACACATAAACTTTTTTTTCAATTCTGCATATAACTACTTAAAAGGGGTTGCTAAGCAACGTAGATTTCTTTAATTTTCGGGCAGAAATTTTCATTTTTTACTCATCCTAGACACATTTATGCATCCCAGCACATATAAAAGTTAGATGTGAGGTCATAAAATTACAAGGGACATACAACAGATAAATTGTCTTAAAGTTTGACCTCATTAGAACTATTTTTAGGAGGTCAAAGGTCAAATAAGTGCAAAAGTTTCATCAATTTTTTTCAACACTTTTCAATATTCTTGCCATAATTTTACACAATGGATGCTGAAATGAAAAATTCTGAATATACTCTCAAGAAGGGATCAGAACTGCAATATCCATGTATCATTTTAGTTCAAATATCTGTTTAATGACCTTTAAGTGGTTGCTAAGCAACATCATTTTAAAGTTTTTGGCTATATACATGTACATGTTTGTTATTTCACATTCTGGACACATTCTAGACACTTTTTGTAAGATATGGGCCATAAAGATGAAAGAACATTTTTGTATAACAATTGACCTTGACACTCTTGTTCTTCAGGGGGTCAAGGTCATATCAGTACAGAATTCTGCTTTAAACTGTAAGTAAATATCAATTTTGAAATGCTTCAAACATGGATAAATCATCTAATAGTTGACGTAATAAAAATGGCGAATGACAAAATTTGCAAGCAAAGAATTCTGGTCTGCTTCTTACAAAGCCCTAGCAAAACATGTATACTATCTTTTTGTTAAACAAGAAATCCATTTTCTTGATGCCATTAAAAATAATCTTTATTTTCATGGATTTAATTTAAAAAGAAAAAAAAAACAAAATGATTTCATTACAAGATTTTTCTGGTATAACAGAGCTTAAGGGGTACAATAAAGACTTGACATGTTATCTTGGAGGGAAATAATAATAATAGATAGCATTGGCAATATTTAATGCAAAACTGTTTAGTCAATAAGTTGAAAATTTGACGCTTATATCCAAATATACAAATCCAGAAATATTGCAAGATGAATTCCAAATCAGACTGAAATCTTCAACAAAATGTTGAAGTGCACTTTTACTTTGTGTCCACCATTCTTTTATCAACTGTCATTTCTCTGTAAGACTGGAGGAAATTCTTTGACTTGTCCAAGACATTATTTGCTGTCAGGTACAAGTGATCAACTTCTATCCTGTAAAAGATTTAAATATTTTGAAACAGATACATGTCATTGTGTATATAAATTTATATTTATAAATAAAATTAAGAATGCTAAAATTACTACATTTGATTTTCCTTTTAATATTAAAATTGAATTCATTATGTGATTCAAGTATTTAAATGATATTGTTAAGTCAATGTATCAGGACTGATAATTCAACAACCTTGTAGTAAACCATCATGGTAAAATTACTGAACTAAAACAAATAGCATATATGGCAATCTGACTAAAGCCAGACCTCTGTTTACGCTATCGCAACATGTAAAAAAAATCTGGCATTAGATTGCTACGAAAGCCAGGAAGGGACAAGTAAATTTTTCAAAAAAGTAAAAAATGATATCGAATCGAATTAGACAATCTAATCCCACAGATTACTAAATTGTTCCCTCGATTTATAATATGAGATCTCGAATTACACAATCTGATCTTAAGGATTACTAATTCGCCCCCTATATTCATAATTTGAGATCTCGAATTACATACCGGTAATTTGTTTTCACAGATTGATAATTCAACATCTTGATTTGTTACAACGTCAGTCTTATGATTTTGGAAATCTGTGCTCTTGAATTTCATATGTACAGAAACATCCAATCATTTTAATCAATAAGTGCGTTCTATTTATTTTGTTTCAGCAACTGGTCATTTCCAACCTCTTTCATAACTAATTCAACGTATATTTATTTTAGAAATATTATGATTACACAAGACCCATATTCACTTTTACTATCTAGGACTTTCAATTATTCTAATCTAAGATTTTTTGTTGTACAAATATAAGTACTAGCACATGGATTTGAAAATGTTCATGCATTTTTCTCATTTTGGACCGTAATATGTAATAAAAGTTAGGATGTAAAATACTACAATATTCTATTTTTTAAACATGTATTACCATATCCGATATGTACAGATAAATAATTTAAACGAAATCATGGGAAGGGTTTACATTCCGAGGGAATGAATCATTTAAATTAAAAGAATGAATTATACATCTGAGATAACGGATTGTGTAATTTGAGGGAACGAATTGATAATCTGTGAGAATGAATTGGCAATTCGTTATAACACTTACAGATTGTCAATCTGAGAGAACGGATTGTATAAATCAAGAACTCGGTTTACTTTTATAAATTTTAAAAATTCTATGTCCCTTCATGGCTTTCATAGATTTGTTTTGTTTTGAACATATTTTATTGACAAGCAAAAGGATAAGAAACAAGTTCTAACAACTTACTAGTTCTTCTCATACCTGCATGGCTGCCAGGGTTGTAAAAAGAAAGGAGACAATAGACTGCAATGTTACTTCAGGGCAAAATTCCTGGCGCAAGGCTGTTCGTGAGCATGGGAGTGTTGATAAACCATCCAGTGAGTTTGACCATCCATGTATATGATGTAGGATAATTGGAAAGTGTCTGAAAAACTGAGAAAATGGAAATTCTAACCACATACTTTATGCAGATTGGAAATACAACAGCAGTCTATAAAAACAGCTTGTTCCATATCTCGGCATTCATTCAGATAGATATTACATGTTTAAATAATGTGTCTGTATGAATAATCAAGCATCATAAGTATTATGTGTTTCAAACACTTATTTTTCAAAATATAAATCAAATGTTTATAAACTTGTATGAATGCGATATCATGAGAATGACACAAATGAAATTAGACTTTATTTTTTGGAAATTTTAGAAATACAGAAATTTTCAATACCAAAACAAAAATTTACCTGTTCATTGGTGTCCTTACATATTAATTGACCTTCGTAGTTCATGGTGGGCTTAGAAAGTGGGTATTCACAGATGAAAGTATTGTTGAATATGCTGAAAGCACCCTAAAATTTCAATGTGAAAGTGGTACATGTACACACTGGTACATAGATACTGAAAACAACTATCCATTATTATGACAACTTTGATTTTACTTTGAACTTACGAGTGATTGTCAAAAGCATCAAAGTTCAAAAGCAATGCAAAATTGGCTGAACGATACGAAACACGCACACTGAAATATAAAGATCTAGTACATGTGTACATTTAGTTTTCTTTTGAACGTGAACTAATGCGTTTTAAACTTAAACTTTTCAGTCAATATACACGTATTCTTACCTGCTAATACCAAAGGCATGTCCGTATTATTTGATTCATTGATGTGATGATCTTCGTCGTGAAATAATCATGAAAATTGACGTTCAGATTTCGGATCACCATCATGTTTACACCAAAGCGGAAACACGTGTTTATTTCAATTCGTATCAACTCATACAGTGATGAGTCGTATTTATTTATAAATGCGAGTTTTTGTATTGTTAAATATAGATCTAATTAAATTGCAAATTAATAAGTATACAGTATAACAAGATACAACAATATTAAAAATCT
The DNA here is from genome assembly GCF_032062105.1 of Saccostrea cuccullata. Classification (NCBI taxonomy): domain Eukaryota; kingdom Metazoa; phylum Mollusca; class Bivalvia; order Ostreida; family Ostreidae; genus Saccostrea; species Saccostrea cuccullata. Next base: position 52,411 of record NW_026933026.1, read on the forward strand.
GATTGATTTTTTTTTAAGTAAAGATCGACGTTTTGGAAATCTACAATTTTTATCAATATTGTATATCACTTCATAAAATATACATCATTACATGTACACTGTATGTAAATGAATAAATCAACATTCACTTCACAAAAGGCAGAACGAAAGTATATATTTGTTTTTTGCAATCTATTTTTTTTTTTTTTTGGTATTATGCATTTATTTAAAAAAAATATATTTAAATGGTCAAAAAAGTCTTATAAAAGAATTTGTTGTTTCGAGTAAGACGCAACAATATCGACCTTGACGTTACATGTAAATATTGACCGATTTTTCCATAAAAACTATGCAAAGGTCACCAATTCAAATTATCGTAATTAAGAAAATACTGAGCGTAAGAAAAACTATAAGGGCTTGTTGGAAAGGAAATTTTCTCTACTTTTACCAGCTTTATTTTGTTTTCCCTATTTCAACACAGAAATAAACGTAAAACTGAGCTTTGTTTAAATATTACGAATAAAATCGAGAAAAAACACATAAGTGCAAGAAAATTCTCGTTTTTAAAATATACCTTAAAGTAATAACAATAATTTTTACATATTTTAAAAGTAGAGAAAATATGCTTTAAGAATATACCATGCTTTCTTATAAAGTTAATCAGGAAAAAAATTGTCAATCGTCTGGAAAATCGGCAATCGCTTTGGAAAATTACGCCATTTTCAAAAAGTCTCGTTTGTCTTTACAACGTAAAATCGATTAAATACCGGCAATCAAGATATAATCTTTTTAGATATTTTAAAAGTAGAGAAAATTTCCAAAAAGATGATATATAGCTTATATACCTTCATGCTACCACAAAATAGATACGGAGATCTTATTTTCGCGAAGTCCTGTTTTAACGCGCCACCGGTCAATTTGACCGGTACGGAAGTGAAGGGGTTAAGAAAGGAACGTGTATAAATTACATAAAGATATACAATACAATATCTTGTGAGTTACACATTGGTGAATGATAAAAACCTCACTATGCTTCTTCTGTCAAAAATGGAACTATTTTCACGGAAGAACAATTACTTCTTTTATATTTCAATTAGTAAAAGATCATAGCCATGATATTCTATGATAAACAAGAATAAAAATCAATATAGAAATTCAAATTCATCCGAGAAGAGCCACGTCGAGTATTTATTTCGATAGTATTTTCTTTCCCTTATAACTCGTTGATAAATAGGAAAAGAAACGGCTAATTACAAAGCTTACAAAGACTGAATACAGAAGAAAATTAAAAAAAAATGTATCAGGAACACATCTTAGTCTATTAAAGTATAAATAGTAGTAATTTAATCATGTTATTACGAGGGTTGATCCAATAGTCATGTAACAACTATTATTAAATCTTAAACAAATCAAAAAATTCAACATAACTTTTGATACTTATAGGCCTATCCGTTTTGACTTTGGGTTTAAAATTTCATTCGATTATATGAAATACTTTTTAAAAAAAAATATGAAGATTAATATACTGTAAGGTTTTGTCTGTTGTCATATGATAAGAATGTTACTGATGTCATCGTGACGTTATATAATTATCAGTTTTCAGTTTCAGTTCATACAGATATCATTTTAACCTCTCATATCATTCTTCTTAATTATCATTTAAGCTATTTTGCTTTTAACCTTTCAACTCTCCAGTTGAAGTAAAAAAATCATTTGAATTTGTCCAAAGTTTTTTTCTAAATTAATTCCTTTTCAAATAAATGTATACATGTATGTATCATAAGATTCAAAAATGGCCTCTGAAGAGCAACGTTCGTACATGCATGCCATGTGGCGGCAGAGGAAACTTTACTTACAGCACTTATTTTGATATTTTAGAAAGTATAGTATATACATGATGGGATTTTAGTTCAAAAGTCCAACAGACAGAGGTGAGATTATACGAAATTAAGACAAAAACTGTCTATTCCTAAAGATTTTATTGCAGTTGTGAAATTGCTTTTGGATCAACCCTAGTAATTAAATTATTATCATGTCTTTATATTGACATACTTCTTCTTTGTCATTTCTCTTTTATTATTTTCTATTTTTAAATTAATATTTCATTTTTATTTTTGATTTTAAACAATGTCAAATGGATTATTGTTATAAATGATGCAACTGTAACAGTTAAGAACTAATAAGAATAAAAAAAATAGATACAACGTAGACGCATATTTTCACCTTGTTGTTTTGAAAAAAAAAACTCTGCATTTTTTGCATTTGTTTTTGTCATCCTCAAAAAAAACTATATAATATTTTTGGTTAAAATATCTTTAAATCCATGAAATATTATAATTTCAAACAGAAATCAAGCTCAAAAAGTCCTCAGGAACATTACAAGTTGGTATTATAGAAGAGCATACACTGAACTCTAAAACATTAGAGGTGGGATCAGGTGCCAACTCATCCGCTTTATTTCCCAAATATTAAGTAATTAAGAGCCATTCTCTGTAATGATTTGAAATTTTATATAGGAGCTGTGGCACGCATAGTATCAGAATTTCTCCAAACTCTCTATGATAAAAGTCATTGACACCCTAAACTGAAATCAAACAAAAACTGGTTGCTATGTTTTATAGTTACCATGGCAACATGTCTTAAAGTTCGAAAAATGGCATTTTTTAACATGTTTAGAGCCCCATATTTAACATTTGCGGCAAAGCAAATAATTGGCAATGACTGTTTCCAAAAGTTGAAGGTCAGATGTCTCAAATGCATGATAAACATGTTTGGTAAATCAACTATTACATACGTTACTATGGTATCAAAGTATTCAAAAGTAAAAAAAATATCCATTGAATTATATAAAGTCATACACGTAAAAATAAAAAGCAATCATA
>NW_026933027.1:0-55609 GCF_032062105.1 Saccostrea cuccullata
AAAAAATATAGTGCACAAGGTTTTGCTTTAAAAATGACAGTTGAATGGCATAAATTTATGACAAGGCATCAGAAAAATAATGTAAATATAAGAAATGAATTTGATTTTTGAAGATTCATGAGGTGTATGAACTACAGTGCTTCACACCAGTATATTTCATGAAGCGCGTTAGTGCTTCATGATAAATATGCCGGCGTGAAGCGTTGTAGTTCATAACCTCATGAATCTTCAAAAATTAAATTCATTTCTTAAATGGAACCAATTTTTAACTTGAATAGTGTTTGTTTATCCATATTTTGTTTGATATATTAGATCATGTTAGATAAAGGTATGACTTGGTCTTTTTCTCTCCATTTTCTCAGTTGTGGAGAGTCAATGTATAACCTGCAAGAAGCCCAGCGATACAGAATAAAAATTACTAAGTTCTATGAAACAATTGATGGACTAAGGTATGTATTCTTGTAAGTTGATAGAAATGAATGTACCATGTCACAGTATTGAGTAACATTTAAAATTTTTAATAAATTACTTTTTAAGTTAATTGCAACATTATAATTGATACTTTTCTTTTCTAGCAAAAGGATTCTTAATCTTGGCCTGAACAGTGAAGAAGAGCCTTCTCAGAAACAGCTTCTTCTACAACGGGCAATAAGGACATATGCCACAAACTTTATGCAGGACAATATGTTAGGCCTGCAGGCATTACCCACCGAGGAACAGTACGTCAAGCTACAGGAAGCAAGAAAGTTAGAAATACAGAAAAGAATCGCCGCCGAAAGACAAGCTGCCTTCGAAGCTCAAGAGAAAGAGAGGAGAGCCAAGGAACAGAGAGAGCAGAAAGAGATCACAAGGCATGAGCAGCTGAAACAGGTAGAGAGTAGAGAGAGATCAGGATCCCAGAAATTAGCGGGATGGATCCCTAACGATTCGTCTCACATTAACTTTAATAACACAGATGATCCCATGATTCAGCAGATGAATATAATTCGTAGTTATATAAAACAGGCCAAGCAGGCAGGGAAACTGGATGAGGTACAGATGCTGGAGCAAAATCTTAAAGAGCTTCAGAATGAATACCTAAGACAACAGAGACAAAACTGGTCGTGAGCCACTTTAGTTAGGGCATTGTAATTTATAAAATCAAAGGCTTGGAGTATTAATTTACCTTTTTTTACTGTGATTTTGCTTATTTGTCTTTACATTTTACTTTGTGACCTTTTAAAAGCGTAGGTTACTATTTACTTAGTAAATATACCTCATGTTCTGTGCAAGAATGTTCAACTAGTTCAACAAAAATTTTCATGGAAATCTGTTTACATTGTGTGCTGATAAAGAAGATCAACAGGCCAGTAGTTTACATGTACAGTCATGTTCTAAGTCACATAGAATACCGCAGTGATTCATACCTGGATTAAAGATGACAGTCTTCTTGCTCTTAGACATTATTAACATTCAATGCTGAAGATGTAGATTTTGTTTAATTCTTGTGCCAAATTTATCTAATGCTACACCAGATCTAAAAGCCCTCAGTCAAACATAAATTATGTGTATGATTAATTCTCAGTTTTTTTCATTATTGCATCTATATAACTATATTTGTAATCGTGTTGTATTTCAATTCCTACTGTTCATGTGAAAAAAAATGTTTTAAAATTATGATGGAGTGATTTTTGTTACTTAATTTGGGGGTTGGGGGTGGTTACAAATAAATATATGTTAGTGTTCATTGGTCAGTGCAATACCCTTATTTGACTTAAAAACACTTACTATAAACATACAAATAGAATTTTTAAACACCATATTATGCTTGTTTTGCTGAAAGTCTTATTTCTAGTCATTTTGATGCATTTCAGTCAATCTCATAGCTCAACGATTCCTGATTTAAAAGTCACATGAAATAAAGTTGTCTTGGACATGCTAATTAATTGTTTATGATTTCTTTATGGCATTGTTTTTTTATTATTAAAGAATAACATGTTTAATTATATATATTTTCAATCCTAGAAAATATATAGGTTGAAAGTACTAGAAGCATGTTTAAAATAAAATAAAGTGCAAACATTGATTAATGTTTTCAATTTACTTTCTTATTAGGTGTGAGATTGCTAAAATATATATATTGTACTTATTCACAGCCAAGTTTGATGCTCGCAAAAATCTTTGTTTTGGGGAGCTCTCTCCCCCATCTATATATATTAATTATGATATAATTAACAGATTAAAGCAGGGTGGCCTTACTCAAAATCCTGTTTCTTTTTTGCAACTCTTCGTTGAAAATAAAATTAAGAGAATTTTCCAAAGCATGATGAAAGCTTATATCTTGTAAAATAATATATGAAAAAAAAATAATGAAAATGAATTATTTCTCCAGTAAATTTATTATTAATAAGAGGGTTGTTCCAAAAGTAATGCCACAGTGTCCATATCTTTCATATTTGGTGTCATATTATCAAATATAATATACCAAAAAGATGCACATATATAAATCTAATTAACAATGAAATTTTCGTTTAAAGATGTTAAGTTGAATTTATATTATATAGATGTTTAAAACATAAGGGGTATCACCGCATCACAACTAAACGTCTCGTTTTAAAGTTTAATTTTTTTAGAATGAAGAAAGACATTAAAAATATTTTAAAAAGCGCCTAATCGTTAAATATGTTATAAGACAAAACATATGTCATTTTATAGTCTTTTGTTGAAAACTAAATAATGCCATTGCTATTTTTAATCGTAAACATTGTTGTTTTACTCGGATGCAGGATGCATTTAACAAATTTTCAAAAAAAAAGGTCGAAATGAAAATTAATGCCGCAACGAGCTGTATTGCATTTTTGCTTCAAAAATGGGGAACTCGCCAATAGAGACAGTTACGATGGTTAATTAGTCTTACGTCTTACAGAGGAAAGAATGTGAAAAAAAAAAAAAAAAGACGTTCACAGATGGTTTTAGCGATTTTTTTTTCGGGGGTGAGGTGGTATATCAATATAGCCCTTTTATGAGGTCGATCCATAGATACATGTATATCGACTTCACAGAAAAGCATATAGACCGAGCATGAAGTGCTCAAGGTCGATATGCTTTTCTGTGAAGTAGATATATCTATGGATTGACCGAATTAAAGGGCTACTGTCCTTTCTGACATAATTTATTTTTCAAATAAAATCTGCAACATGACGACCTACATTTGTTATATTATTTTTTAGAGAGATTGAAAAGACAGTTTGAAAATAATCGGAACAAGACACAAGTTTTCTCTCTAATACACTTAGAGACTCTAAATCAAAATAAACTACATGTACGCTGTTTAATGTAATTGTGTTTCCTTTATGTAATATTGATACAGTAATTTGGAGGATTCACTAATTTAAAATACTACATTCATTTGATTATGTTTTGTATCAATTTTTGACATACATATTCAATATGTTTTAATATAAAGTATAAATCCTAATTCAAGGCGTTGTTTATGTTTACTTATCAATTACAGAACATTACAAATATAAATACAAGTTGAAGTTTATATTTTTTTTCAGAAACATTAAGTCATATACTGTATAAATTAGCTATACATTGTAATTGCGATTATTTTTGTTACAGAAAATTATCTCCATTTTAAGAAACATCAAATCAATATGCATTTCAGACTCTATGAATTTTAATTAACTCAAATCTATATGCTGTTATATACTTAATCATGTGATCAAGTTAGAGCCAATCAGAGAGCTTGGAATATATAATAAAAATAATATTCAGTAAATATTAGGTTGTAACGTGACTGTGACCACAAATAGACTTCGAGGTACTGTCTTAATGTATAAGGAATCCGTTGAAATTGGAATGGAAATTTCCTGCAATGTACGCGAAGCCACGATGCCAGTTTTGTACCTTGATTTTTACTTCATCTCACAACAGAATGTTTCCGGATCTTTTGGTCCACAGTCCTTCAGTTTCAATGAATAAATATCCAACGCGTTTATTGTTTTTGTGTATATATAATCTTAGGGAATCCTGAACTTTGACTCGATTAGGTGTTGGCAAAGCAATGTTCATACTCAAAAAGTAGGTTCCAGATATCGGGGCGGTAAATATACCTGTTTTTCCATTGTAACCTTTCCCTCGGTTGATTCGAACGCCATCGAATACAAGTGTATCTCCGTAATTTAACTTTACACCTGACTTCAGAAAAATGCCATGAAGGAAACGTGCGTTGATGTCTTGTAATTACCTAGGTTAGAAAAAAAACCCACAGAAATTATCAGCGATTCTTAATTCCAGTATAGTTCTAAAATTCTAAAATTGTTAAATTTACAATTTTACGAAAATGCATGTACCTGTGGATAATTTTTGTACGTCTTCTTTCAAATCTTTCACAATTTTATCTAGCGAAGAAAGTTTCTTTTGTGTGCAATCCTCGTATTCTCCAAGGTGAATTCCACAAGAATTCCGAATATCTTTAGCGGACTGCATACATATTGTATAGCTCTTGATATCCTTCTTGCACGGATAGTCACATTGCGACAAATCAAAGAACGCAAAATGTATGATCAACAATACAGAAGTCCAACGTGACATTTTAAGTGATACTTTGAGGAAAAAATCTACATATACTTCTTATATATACAGTAAACATCATCCATATATATAACAGATTGAATTACTAATAGATAAATATCGTGTTAGAAATTAAATCTGAAATTCGATGCTCTATTGGTCACATGTGCATGTGAATAAAAAATCAATGAGGTTTGTTGCAACTCTAAATTCAGGGGCGATTGATCATTAACAGATCCCTACACAAAGACGAATAGAGACTAGAAATATGTCCATAGGACATGGATGCCCCGCCGATATCACTAAATGCAACATGAAAATTTGAATTTGTGTAAAACTATGAAATTTCAGAATATCTTGAATAGTGATGCAGTTGAATTGCTTACATCAGTATGTATCAACAAATGAAGTTTAACACTAATATAAGAAAGTGAGGTCAAGGTCAAAGGAAAAGTCAAGGTCAAATGTTGATGCAGTTGAATAGCTCTCATCAGTGTCTATCAACATAATAATAATGAAGTTTGATAAAAATATCTTGAATGATATCTGTAAAACTGAGCTAAACACTAATTAAAGAAAAGTGAAATCAAGGTCAAAGTAAAGGTCAAGGTAAAAAAAATGCTGATGCAGTTGAATAGCTCTCATCAGTATGTATCAACATAATGATAATGAAGTTTGATGAAAATATCTTGAATGGTATCTGTAAAACTGAGCTAAACACTAATTTAAGAAAAGTGAAATCAAGGTCAATGTAAAGGTCAAGGTAAAAAAAATGCTGATGCAGTTGAATAGCTCTCATCAGTATGTATCAGCATATGATGTTTGATAAAAAATATCTTGGATGTTTTTTTTTTAAACTGAGCTTAACATTAACTTAAGAAAAGTGAAATCAAGGTCAAAGGAAAGGTCAAGTTAATAAATGGTGATGCGAATACATGTAGCTCTCATCAGTATGTATCAGCATATGAAGTTTGATAAAAATATTTTCTATGGTATCTTTAAACCTGAGCTAAACACTAATTTAAGAAAAAAGAGGTCAAGGTCAAAGGAAAGGTCAAGATCAAAAATGTTGATGCAGTTGAACAGCTCTCGTCACTTTGTATCAGCACATGAAGTTTGATAACACTATCTTGAATGGTATCTTTAAAACTCAGCTAAACACTCACTTAAGAAAAGTGAGGTCAAGGTCAAAGAAAAGGTCAAGGTCAAAAAAAAGTTGATGCAGTTGAAAAGCACTCTTCAGTATGTATCAGCTTTTGAAGTTAGATAACACTATCTTGAATGGTATCTTTAAAACTGAGCTAAACACTCATATAAGAAAAGTGAGGTCAAGGTCAAAGAAAAGGTCAAGGTCAAAATATGTTGATGCAGTTGCATAGCTCTCATCAATATCTATCAGCCTATGAAGTTTGATGAAAACATCTTGGATAGTTTTCTTACAACTGAGCTGAACGCAAAGTGTGACGGAAGGACAGAAGGACGGAAGACGGACATGGCAAACACCATATGCCCCGGCCATATTCATGGCGGGACATAAAAATATTAATCAGAATGCATTATTCCGCCAGGAATGTTATGAATGAAAGTATGCATATGGTTGCCTTTACGTATTTGTATGCTGGAAGACGGTTCTTTTTTCCTAAGTTGTAATACGAACTACTTTAAATTCTTCATGGAGGAGGTCTCGGGAACTTTGTAATTCTGTAGACCGTTTTCTGAATGGATGTTGTCTTGCGATGGTTATTTTACATTTGCCAGTGTCTGTCGCATAAACACACCAAACGAGTTGCTTCCAATACTAAAGTCTGTCATACTCATGCAGAACTGAGTCAAAGCACAAGGTACTAGTACTCAAAGAAAGAAAAGTTGACGATAACAAACAGTGATCGAAAACGGGTTTGGCAGACTCTGTGTCATCAAGTTCAAGCTCACTGGAATATATCGAGTCGACAAATGAATAGAAGAAACAACTGTCTACAAATGTCATTGATTAGATATATCTATTATATAATAGTAATGTCGGTTTGAATGCCACAGCAAGTGTTGTTCTGAAGTATGAGATTTTGAAGAAATTCTGATTCATACGAATACAAAAATAGGCTTTCTAACAAAAATCCATGGGATTGATTGTAATCTTTTACACCATTGGCTTACTATTTGCTTATGTTAATCCTTACATGGAACATTCACAAGGCATTAAATTTCCTATTGCAATTTATGATTAAAAATAAAGCATAATTGTGAATGTATAAATGCATTTATTTGAAATGATAAATAAATAAATAAATCTATTTGTAATTAAAATGCAATTAGTACTCTTAAAACATTAATATATATCATTACTATTATGTTCTTAAAATATAACATAAGTAAATGTCTATACATGTACTTAAACTGTGAAAATGATTGGTATGCGTTCAATACTGATGCAGAATTTCTGGCAAGACATACTATAATCAATACACAATTACCCATTCACTGGAAGACAACCTCATATCTATGGAATACATGTGATCAGAATATTAAAATGTCAGAATATAAAGAATCTATTAGTTTTAAAATATAAACCGCATAAAATTAAATTAATCCATTAAATACTATATTATTTAATACAATGAGGTAGAATGACTGGAAGTAAAGACTTCAACCAGCGAAAAAAATTCATCACAGACATAGGGAATATATATAAATAACACTATTACTTCATACCAAGGTATCACAAACCAGATCAAGTTATTTAATACCAACTGTGAACTCACTATTATTTTTGCAATTAATGGTATCAATTTTAAGCAATACTTAAGTTTTGTAAGGAATGATTACAAAAATCTTAGAACAGGAAAGTTAAATATTCTACATTTCTACATATAAAATGGCCAATATATTTAAATATTAAGTAAAAAATGCAGTTATTATTAGATATTTCATGACAATTAAGTTTCAATATCAGTACATTTAAAATAAGCGCAACAAAACAATCACAAATTGTGAAAGAGAAAAGTGAAGAAATTACATTCCCTTTCTCAAAAGACATTCCCAATGACTTAAGAAAAATCAGTGAATAAAAAACTACCGCATTGCATAGCAATATTAATTAGGCGTACTGGCATGTTTTTTCTTTTTGAATTGGGATGAATTCGTTATATAACTGTGAGTTGTCTTTTCTTCATGTTGCTGAATAAAGTCTCCTGGTCCACTTCTGCCAGTTTGTAAGCCACTGAAGACTTACGTCTATTATATTCCATTAGCACTCTACCATTTAGTATGTCTCTGATGAACAGGAAAAAATACATGACATACTCATTTTTTATAAATGTGTATTTCTAATTATTTTTTACATCGTTAGGTGTTTAGTAAAAAAAACTATGAACTTACTCCCATTTTATGGATCCAGAATGTGTAACATCGATTTCCTCCACCAAGACATCCATTTGTCGCTATGAAATACATGTCAAAAAGTTGACTATCAAAACATTAAGAACGGTTTCAATATTGTCTGATTTAAATTTGACAACATAGATATAATATAACTAATGTACATAATATTAGATTTCTCTAAAGTTAAAAGCTTTGATTCGATTTGTTCATGATAAAGCTTAGCAGGTTTCTGGAACGATTATAAAAAGATTACTATTCTTTAAACTTTTTTCTAACGTCTCTATACACATAGAGGCTGTATGAATTAAATGTTTACTGCTAGCAAGTGCATCTATAAAAATTAACAATCAGGAACTTGGGCCTAAAATCTTTAACTATAAGTTTGAAAACATACATTTGTAAGCCTGAGCCCCACCTCTTTGAATGCTTACTATGAGATAACTAATATTTGTAAGCCTAATCCCGCCTCTTTGAATGCTAACTATAAGAGGATAACCTTCATTTCAAAGTCTGTGCCCCGCCTCTTTGAATGCTTACTATGAGATAACCTACATTTGTAAGCCTAAGCCCCGCCTCTTTGTAGGCTAACTATGAGATAGCTTACATTTGTAAGCCTTAGTCCCGCCTCTTTGAAGGCTAACTTGATTTCCTCCTGTTGTAACGTCCCACTGTGGTCCTTGTCCTGTTGCCGTAACGCCCCCTCCAGGTCTATCCTATGCTCTTTCAAGAACTTAGAAAGTACCTTTAAAACGCTTGTTTGGGGCTAAAACACCATTCAGGGAAAAAGTATTAAAATTAAAAAAATATGAAATGGAAAATATCTAAAATACAGTCACTACATACAAAAAATGGCTTAACCTTTAAGAAAAATATTTGAGAAAATATATCACCAATACTGAAAACCATCTAAAATAAACAATACTTTATTCACAGTCATTAGAATCAAAAATAGTAAAAGCAAATTAAAACTATCACAAAGAGACCGTTCCTCGTCAAAATTATTTGTTTGAAATACCGTATATCGCTGGGCGCCCCCTAAACCTCCATGAAGTATTGTCATATCGTTTTCATTTTCCATTTGTTGGATTTTTTTGTAATTGTTCATGTTAATGTTCATCTCCTGTAGAAATTTAATGAAAGACAGAAATGAACATAGAAAAATTAATGAATATTATAAGGAATATAACTAACATCACTTAATTTGTATAATAGACCATAATTTTCCTCAACATGCTCGATGTATCTTTCGAGTATATTTCTTTTAAAAAAATCCAAAACCCTAATTGTCAGAAACGCCTTAGAAATTGAGTTAATGTTTTAGATCTATTTTTTGTCTATGGATTTGAAAAGAAAAAATAAATAACATTCTAAACAAAGTCTACTAAAGTAGAATATTATAAAGATACATTTAATAGATACCGTTACCTGATTTTCTATTATCTTAAACAGACATGCATAAACACACGGTGTCAATCAATCTTCATGTATAAAAATACCTTACATAACAAATTAAAACTTTGTTTCAATATGATTGTAAATACTGGAAATAGAACACAAACATCTTTAAGGTTGGCCTAATTTGATAATGATAAAATACACATCACATCCAGAACAAAAACATCAAAAACACTGACGCCAACAAAAAATTCTATCTTGCAATAAAAGTTTGTACACATACATCGCTATAGATAGACTTGCAAGATGATTTCCATGCACATCGCTATTGTATTCTTACTATTCTATATGGTACCGTTCCCTTATTTATTAGTATTGAATAATTTAGGTTTTTTTTACTTTTGTTAAGCTAGACCCAGTTATGTGCACACCGAAACAATGGAAATCTAGGAGTGAGTCAATGATATCATCACTGCATAAAACCAATTTGATTCTTATTCTATGAAAATGGATCCAGCTCCTAATTAAACATGATTAAACAATGTCACATTTTCTTCAAGGTCTCTCAACTACTTTTAAACATGTTAAATCCGTACTAATAAGGTGATAGGGATTTTTCTCATTTTGTTATACCTGAAATTGCTACTTTTTATATCAATAAAATAAAAGTATACAAAATACTGGAAAAGATCAAGGTTTGAGAAGTTTAAATTGAGCATGCAGGAAAGGTAAAACATTTAATATAAAGGAGGGTTCAAATTAGTTATAATATAACTGGCTGAGTACATCATCCAAAATGATTTATTAAATATTTATTTAATAAGTAAATAAGAAATAAAGCCTTTTAATGATGCTATATAACTTTCGATTATTAAGGAAAATAAGGCACAGACAAAATAAATTCTTAATCCATGATATGTTTTCATATTTATCACTGAAAATATAATATTATCAGAAACAAGTGTCTGTGGTTTGGGAAGAAATCCAACCCAGGTTTCCACAATCTCCCGTAAAACTAATCGTTCTTGGTCCCTTCTTCAAAATACTTTCTTTTTAATAATTAAAATTGGAATTTTTTTTTCAAATGACTTCAAATTATTCACTTAAAAAAACATTAATTTCTACCCAAGTCGAATTTCAATCATGACGTCATTATAAAGAACAAGAAAAGAAAGTCATGAAATATACATGTATATATATGTATAGTACATTTTTAGTGAAAAAGTTTACCTCAGCATTAGCTAAATGATAATAATTTAGATGATATACCCAGCTAGAAATATTCCATTTACTTGTAAATCCGTGTAGTGCATAAAAATTAAGAACCGGTAAACTAACCGAAATAGAGTTTTTAAAAGGATGAAAACAAACTAGAAGATAATCTGATTTCTAAAGAATTCAAGTTTTGTAAAGGTTTTGCTTATAAAAATCAGACACAACTGATTACGTAAAAGAGAGAAGACTCATTTCTGTTTCACATAAGAGCTTGTAAACAAACTCTAAGAGTAGGATCCACTTTTTTATTCAAACGTCAACAAAATACTTACCCCACAGTTCTGAAAGTTATCAATGAAGACTTTAACAACTTAATTGTTTTAACTTTCCTTAAAATTAAATAGGGAAATTCTTATTATTAAGCTAAAAAAATTACTGTATTAAATATCGCTTTTGTGCATCTGAATATGTAAACTGTTCCTCAAATTACTAGTGTGTGTGATGAGGTTTAGTAAAAATTGAAGTTGAACGAGGTATGTAATAATCTTTTTTTTTTTTTTTTTTGCATTTTCCACAAAGAATAAAGGACTGAACTATACAGAATTTTAAAAAAGGGGGCAAAAAAACAGAAAAACTCTTCTCAAAATGTACTTCGAAGTTTAATTTTCAACAGAACCCTTAATCTTGACAGTTTATTGTAAATTCATTTCATTTGTAAAATTAATGCTTTTTTAGTTAAATGGGTTGCTTTACATCTGAAATTTATTCCAATACTTGTTTCTTTTTAAACTTTTAAAACGAGTTTATAAAATAAGAATCCGTATATACAATATAAAATCCCTTTTTGGTGCACTTATAATCTTACATGCAACATGCAATGTGCAACAATACCTTTGACTTAATTTGAACATAGAGGTTTTCGTGCCAAGTGCCTCATGAGGTTTCCTACTCTGAGACAAACATAATCCAGTGTGTCTGTGGTTAGTTCATGGGTGAAATTTTCGTGAGCAAAAAGTAACAAGATAATACAAACAATCAAGTATATTTTGAAAGGTATTTAAGAATAAATAGTGATAAATGTTAAACATGTATTAGAGGTTTTATATCAAAGCAAGGAATACAATGTCTTTAAAAAACTTTAAAGCGATGCAATATTATTATAAAGATAGGGAATTTAATATGGTATGTAGTTTTTAATGGATATAAACCAAAGGGTATATAAGCAAGGTAGCTATTTACCTGTAGTGAGATATAAGAAAGAGTTTGGCTCTGATTCACAGCTTTCAATATAATTTCTATACCTTCATCTGTCAATGCATTCAAGTTCATCTGTGAAAGAAAAATTACTAGTATTTCATTTTCAATTTCCTGTCATCTTATTTTGAAAAACATAACTTAGGAGTAAATTGTTGTTAACTGACGCAAATATTTGAATTTCAAAGTTTTTGAATTTAAAAAGGTAAAATAAATATGCATTTTCACTTTCATGGGCAGCTCTTTCAATTTCCTTCCAAGTTAGTGTGTCAAAATGTCATGGTAATAATGAGGAAAGCACTTAATTGTTATAAAATGTTTTCTTTAACTCACCAACAGTGTTTCTAAGCCGAAGTTCTTGCTCAGACCTAAAGATAATTCCTTTGCACAGTTTTTGTTGATTCTATTGTTGCTAAAAAAAAGAAAGAATACTTCTTTTCTTTTCTCCTGACAATTTATTTTTGAATTAACTATTTGTTTACTTAAGAACGTTGATGATGTCAAGAAGTTTGGATTTCATGTCTTAGTACAACATAATTAAAGCATGTATAAACACCTGATATCAAGAACGCGTAGTTTGGAGTTAACACGAAGGCCAAGCTGTAAACCCCGACATCCAGGCAATCCAAATCCATTCCACGACACATCTAATACTTCCAAAACCTGGTTGTTCTAAATAATGGGGAAAAACAATTATATAATATGATGGAGATGTTTGACTTTGTACTAAGTCTTGTAGCAAGACTTCATCAGAAAACAAAACCTGGGAGCATTCATTCAATATTAACCGACTAAATCGTTTGCAGGACATAGAATGCTAAAAAAGAAATTGTTGTACAAATAAAAAATATGTATAGATGAAAACGATATAACCAATAGTTCGAGGCATCTATGATGTAAGCAACTTTTGTCGCATATCTGCGGTGATTTTCTTTGATCTCTCTGTGGTGATATATCCCATATCACATATGCGATAATACTTTCCACGCCCCTTCATATATCACTATAGGAGGCAGAGATAAAATACATGTGTATTGTACATACTGTTGTAATTGAGCTTATTAACGATAATTTATACACAGTATTTCAAAGTAGTGTTAGTTTTGGGACCATTTCAGGCCAAGAAAAAAAGATACATTACAGTACCGTACTTCAATCAAATAACCAAACAAGAGACCCATGGGCCACATCGCTCACATGAGCACTGTGGCTAGGAAAAATCAATTCAGTAAATGCCTAAGTGGTCCCGATCCTAAAAGAGGGGGGATAATTTGAATAAACTTGAATCTATGCATACTTGAATCTACACTAACTTAGGGTGCTTACGTATTTTTTTTGACTAACTTTGGCTTTTTTCCCCAATAAGTTATTATGTATTTTTGTGGTCCCACCCAATCCTGGGGGTAATGATTTTAACAAATCTTTATCTAAACTACCTGGGGATGCTACCATATAAGCAAGACCAATCGAGATTTTTATATATTTTTCCTATATATTCATATGTAAAAAATTGATCGTTCATTGTGGCCCCGCCCTACCCCCGGGGGTCATGATTTGAACAAACTTGAATCTACATTACCTGAGGATGCTTTCACATAAGTTTCATCTTTCTTGGCCCAGTAGTTCTTGAGAAGAAGATTTTTTTGAAAGATGCCTTTAATTTTCAGTAATTTTCAATTATCTCCCCTTGGGATGGGGCGTGGCCCTTCATTTGAACAAACTTGAATCCTCTTCACCCAATGATACTTTGTGGCAAGAAATTGGTCCAGCGGTTCTTGAGAAGAAGTCGAAAATGTGAAAAGTTTACAGACAGACGGACAGACGGACAGCTAGACAGACGCCGGACAAAATCTACCAGAAAAGCTCACTCGAGCCTTTGGCTCAGGTGAGCTAAAAAGCATAATTCTTTAAATTGGCAAGTAGTTTTTTTCACTTGAGAGTTGTATACAGTCATCTGTCAGCCAGATCACTTACAGTGATCTATAGTTATACAGACTGACGAGGGTATACTTACAGCCAGAGCTTTACCGATGGCCTCTGCTCCTTTGTTGTGATATCTACACAGAGTGACCAGGGTATACTTACAGCGAGAGCTTTACCGATGGCCTCAGCTCCTCTGTTGCGTATTGAGTTCCAGCTGAGATCTAGGTCTGTAATGCTTTCATTGCTGACCTTCATATATAAAGACATGGCGTTAAATTACTGGATTCAGAGCAAACTCTTTCAAATGCAATAAATTTCAAATGAAGATGACAAGAAGAAGTTATTATTGTCCTAAGTATCTTTAAGCAATACATATAGTGTAATGGAGGAGTAAGTATCCCCTGTACATCAGCAATACATCCTTCCCCTTTGTGTGCTCTGTGTCATAACGGAGTTAACGAAAAAATCCATAGTAAGATCAGTGTGTCATTTTTGTGGTGTCAAATTTTCGAGGTTTGAGGAAAAAATACCAGTGTTGTAGAGTAGGATTTCCTCCATAGTCAGCTTTGCCCTCGGAAATCGTACTCTAGAGTAGGATTTTCAGCCGAGAGGAAATCTCACATCTGAGCCAAATCCCCCCCCCCCCCTTTGTTCATCAGAGAGACTTACCCCCTTGTCATAGGGTCAATATAAACAAAAGCTCCAATTTTTTTTGTGAAAAAAGATCAAATTTTGAACTGGTAAATAAGTGTTTTTCGACTTAAGTAGTTAGAATTTTCTAAGCATATATTTCAAATCATGGACTTAATTTGACCCATGCAAATACTTATTTTTCAAAAGAATGTAAAACTCAGATTCGATGTCTAATAACACCTCTAATTGCATAGCAGTATACTTGTATATGTCACACATTTTTAATGTGCAGTTTAACAAGACTATCTAAAGTTAATGGATTCATTTTCCCCCAAAAGAAAGTAAGTTATTTTTGTATATCTTTTACTACTTGTATGTTGCTTGAATCCAATGAGCACAAGAATTGTTATGATGTTCAAATGTCCACCTCTGTGTAACCAGTCCTTATCAATCTATACAGTTTTTGTCACCTTAAATCCCATTATTGAACAGCTTTAATGAAAAATTAAAATTTGTGCGGTTAAACTTGTTCATTTTACTTATTTAAACAGAATTTACATGTAACTTGATATTTTCAAGATATATCATGTAAAATTTGTTCGCATCATCCGTCCTTAAAACAGAGAAATATTCTTGTTTTGTAACGTTTGGTCGAGAAAGTATCAGTATAAAATGGAAAAAAGTTCTTATTCGATAATTTATTTATAATTATCATTACAATAAATTCTGATAAAAATCTAAAATTTTATTTTACGCTGGGGTTCAGCTATGAAAAAATCTTAATTCTAGTAGCTGTCCTGCTGTCATTAATCATATACAGCTGTATAGTTCTTTAAGGAATTGGCTGCATAACATTATTACTGTTTAAATTATTTGATTAGTGTTTCTTTCTAAATTCAAGAAAAATATCTCCTTGATCATGATTTAAAAAAATAAATAATAATGTTATGCAGCTAATGCTTGAATGTGTTTCCCTTAATTGATTTACTTAACAAGATATGATTATTGATAGCAAGAAAGCTTTAAAGATTTATTTCATAACTAAACCCAAGCACAAAATAAAATGTTAGCCATTCATCAAAATTAATGTTATGATGATAATTATGAATTAAAGAAAAATTTAACAAGAGGCCCTGCTGTCATTAATCTTTTTATTGTAAAGTTTAAATACATGCAATCATGGATTTGCTATTTTTTAGAAAATGTATAAAGAATTTCTTTAAGGAATTGGCTGCATAACATTATTACTGCTTCCATTAAATTATTTGATTAAAGTGTATTCTTTCTAAATTCAAATTTGAAAAATATCTCCATATAAATCATGAATTATGGCTTTAAAAAAATTTTTAAAGAATTTTCCTATATAATGTTACTTTGCCAGCTACCCCCAGGGGTTATGATTTGAACAAAATTGAATCTATACTACCTGAGTATGTTTCCCTTAATTGAGATTTTTTAAGAATTTTCCTATATATTTCTATGTAAAACAAGCCCTTACCCGGGGGGTCATGATTTATCTACACTAGCATATAAATATGATGAAATGGCTTTGTCATTCTTAAAGATTTATTTCTATATATTTCTATGTAAAACTTTGGTTGGCCAACCCATGAGAACAAACTTGAATTTACACTAAATCCCCATAAATCTTTCCTGGCAATGAGAAGAAGAATTTTAAAATGTACCACTAAATTTTCATTAATTCCCAATTATCTCCCCTTGAATAAGGGCATGGCCCTTCATTTGAACAAATTGAATCCCCTTGATACTTTGTGAGTTTGGTTGAAATTGATAATCGAAAATGTGAAAATTACAGACAGACAGACGGACAGACAGACTAGACGGACAGACGGACGCCGGACAAAATGTGATCAGAAAAAAATTTAATAAAAACTACCGTTTTCATTCCATACTGATACTTTCTCGAACAAAGGCTACAAAACAAGAACATTATTTTGCTTTAATGACAGATGATGCAAATAAATGTTATCAAATACATGCAATTGAAAATAACAATTTACATGTAAGTCCTGTTTAAATAAGTAACATGAACAAGTTTAAACGCACAAATTTTAATTTTTCATTAAAAGTTCAATAATGGAATTTTAGGTGGCAAAAAATGAAGGACTGATTACAGAAAGGTGGACATTTGAACATCATAGTAATTCTTGCGCTGATTGGAATCAAGCAACATACAAGTAGTAAAAGGTATACAAAAATAAATGATTTTCTTCTGAGAAAAAAAATGAATCCATCAATTTAAGATAGCCTTGTTAGACTGCACAATAAAAATGTTTTGACATACTAGTATACAAGTATATCGCTATACTATTAGGGTGTTAAGACATCGAATCTGAAGAGTTTTACATTTCTTTTGAAAAAAAAAATATTTGGGTTGAAAGTCCATGATTTGAAATATATGCTTAAAAAATTTACTACAGGAGTCGAAAAACACTCATTTACCACTTCAAAATCAGTTTGCCGTTTATCTTTTTTTAACAAAAATATATTGCGGCTGTGGTTTATATTGACCTAAGCTTTAAGGGGGAAAATCCTACTCTGAGATAGAAAGAGGGGGGACATCTGGCTCTGGTGTGAGTTTTCCACCCAAGGGAAATTCCACTTTATAGTACAATTGCCAGGGAAAGCTGGCTTTGGGGGGATATCCTACTCTACAACACCTATTACAGTATCTTGGATTCCAAAATTTTGTGAGCCACTTTGATACTTCCCATGAATATCCTAACAGTAGTGAAAATCAAATACTCTTTGGTTCAATAGTTGAAGAATATTTGTAAGACAAAGTATGTAAGTCATCTTGAACTAGGATAGAATAGAAGGCTGGATATTTTTGTGTTTCAATATGGTTGACGTTTTATCAGTTTTCATTTTTTATTCATATTTTGATTAAAAAATACACAGCGTTAAAAACTACTTATAATGTAAAAGACAACCTTGAATAAAACATCATTTATTCTCAATTACGTACAAAAAAATATTTAAATACACCAAACAACCTTTAATATAGATATATTTCACTTTTAACTGCATACAGTACTGCAGAAGATATTTTTTGCTTGCTAATCTGAACGCGGTAAGTGTTTTACGTCAAATCCGTGACGTCAGCAAACCCGGCCATCTATCTTAATTTTACCCTTTTACCTTCAACTCTCTTTATTTAACACTGCCCAGTAAACCAATATTACCTTCTGATGTGGTTGATTCGAAATGAAACAGGATATTAAATCCTAGATTGAAGCAACATTTCGCAAATTTTATTGTTAATACCAAAAATGTACCATGATCTAGTTTTCCAGAACAATTTTTCATGAGGTAAAATGATGACTGAAGTCGTTTGTACAAAGTGTTAGCCATTATTTTCATACAGAATTTACAACGAATCTCCCCATTTACAAAACAAAGACAAGGAGCACACCACGGGTGTGACCAATTGACAGGGGATACATCTCGATGGCACCTGATACCACCTGTGGTTTTTAGAGATTCGTGCTTGCTCTGCACACAGTTTGTACAAATTCACAAATGTGCTTTTTTTTCTTATTAATCCATAATCACAGATCCCAGTTAGTATTCTGATGTTACGTGCAGAATTCTACTATTATATTTTTCCTTCGCCTTTTCGCGTAGATCATTTCAATCTCAATGTCTCTTTTAATAAATATATGGACGTGTCATATGCACACCATAGGCGTCGGAAGCAAATGAGAATTTGGGGGCTATTTGAAAGGGGGGGGGCTAAACCAACAAAAGAAGGTTAGCCCCAATTTTCAATGCCTACATTATGTCTATCTTTGCAAAAAGTGGGGGGGGGGGGGGGGGCTAGCCCGCCCCTCCGGTTCCGACGCCTATGCACACAATATATATCGAAATAATCATGTTAACAATTTTTATTTTATTTTTAAACACACGACATACCAGTGCTTGGGCAATATACACCCCGCCTGCTTCCCCGAACTCGTTGTTGCTGAGGTCCAGTGACGTCAGAGAGGTGTTGCTCTTCAGAGCCTCGGTAAAATACCCCGCGTCCCTGTCACACAGCTGGTTACCTAAAGGTGAGAGACGTTCAAAAAATGTCCAAATAATTTACAAGGTTGTTTTGACTTTATATAGTAAATTTTTTAAAGGAATATTCCAAGTTATTTTGTTTAATTACCGTTGACCGGATAATGCTGCAAGTACCCCTTTTACATGTCTAATTTGGGGGGTGGGGGTCTTTATTATAAGCAGTATTGCAACTGCATTGTTAAGAAAGGTGATGTTTGTTTGATACGGAATGAAATAACATTAAATTTCTACAAAATATAAAACATTCACCAGATAATGAGAGAGTTTTTAACGTTGTGTTGACGTCCAACATGCTCGCCACAGCTTTTGCTCCTTTTGATTGGATAAAATTATTAGAAATGTCCTACAATAAAGAAACATGTTTGAATGTTTGTACAACCTATGTTCAACGAATTCTCTAATGTTATTTTCCCTCTTCTTGCTTTAATATCTCATAATAAGACATAATTAAAATATTGATAAATAAAGAGGATATACAATACACACCAGCGACACAATAAACATATTATCCTTTAACATTCGACAGAGGTAAACTGCGCCGTCTCCCTCCAAGTAATTGTCCCCGAGGTCTAGATTCTCTGTCACTGTGTTGAACTTAAAAGTAATGAAAACTTCTCAAAACTAAATACATGAATTTTCCACTTGTATTAAATTAAGAAGCATTTATACAGAGATTCATTTAAAACTTTAAAGGGCTTTTGTATTTTGAGAAGTAATATAACGAAAAAGAAATCTCGAGGGAAAGAAATATACAAAAACATTTTTTCTCAAAAGCTTAATATGCAAAATTTAATGACAAAAAAGTTCATGCATTTTTAATTATAGAAAATAAAGACATAAAAGAAAAAGATTTTTACGGCACTTCAACAAATACAAATTAAGAGAGCAAAAAAGTTTATACCTCGAGGGCTCTTGCTACTGGTTTTGTAGCAGTCCCTCCTAGATAGTGATGGCGCATGCGTAGATTTCTGTCGCCAAGATGACGAGAAAGATATGAGACGGGAATCAAACCTTTAAATGAAAACATTATAAACACACTAAATAAAAGGAATTTCAAAATAGACGACAATAGTATTGATAATTTCAGAAAATTCACACATTTCCAGAATCAATCTGACAGATAATTTAACAACATGCTGCATTTACGAATCCTTTTACTATATAGACATTTATTAAATGTAGATTTCTTATACAAGCAAAAATTAACCCCATAAAGATAATAACTGTATTTTTTTTAAAATTAAATTCCTACCGTCTCTTTGACATTGATCTAGGTAAGTTGTTTTCCCTGTGGGGTCTATTGGTTTTTCTATTTCTGTAAATGAGATGAATTATATATACAATGTATTATTTATTTTCGCTTCATGTTCGGTGTTCGTTTTGTATTATCATATCTCGTGCAGTTGCAATTAGCTGATGTGATGATGTTTAATCTCAGTAGTGCATCAACTTTAAAAGATGATTTATATAAAATGTAAAATTCAAAGTCAACATCGTTTAAAAAACAAGCTTTTATGATTTAAGTTTTCCTACGATTTGATCGAAAACAATTTAAGAGATGATAAATATATAGTTTCTGAGCTATTAATATTAATTAATACCATTCTCATGATTATTCATGTATAAATAAAATGTGATAAGAAAGCAAACATGATCTTTTTTAATATTATGTTAAAGTAACACAACATAGACAGTACATGATTTGGAATGTATTGTTTCAATAATTGTGTTAAGTTGGAAAGAAATATGTGTAATTCAGACATCCATTTTGTCTTTTTGATATGGATATTCCATACATAAACTAGCCGCTTTTTAAAAGAGAACTTTATTATAGAAAATGTTTTCCAAATCGCACTTTCCCTATTAACATCGATTGGTCGATTTACTGATTGGTTGATTGATTGATTTATAAATTGATTAATTGATTGAAGTCCCATTCGAAAAATGTTCAGTCATATTGAGACATCGCCATAGACTAGTAATGACAAGCTTCAAATTAAGTCCGTTATTCGTGACTCAGGGCCATTGAGCACCGAGGGATCTCTAATGTAGCAACGACTGCTGTGACGTGAGGTCTCGAATTTATATATCATTCGAAGAACCATGTTGCAGCTTTTACTTAGTAACGTGTCGAGCGCTTTGCAAAGGAACAGCAAAGCTAACTATTTTTATCGTTTTAGACGAAGGCCTGTCCTTTTCTCTAAAGAGAATAACTCATCTGAAGATCAGGCTCAAATTCTTTGCAGTTTTGTAGGCTTCATTTAAATTTTAAATTCATTACAATTATAGTTATACTAAGTAGCCAAGTCAATATTATAGAAATATTTTATAAATTATGCATTTCATTGCGAGTAATATTGGTAAGGGTTCATGATTACGAAAATTTGGTACATTTACGCTGAAATATTTTCATCGTGAAAATGAACTCTCAGTCTGAGTAAGATCGACATCGACTACAAAGCAAGAAAATAAGCATATTCTATTCTTCTGCATTGGTTAGGTATTGTACATCAATTGACAAAAATCTAAAACAATTTGGGTTTATTTGTAGAGTTGAGCAGAATCTTTTTTATTAATATATGTATGTGTTTATTTGTGACACGGCTGATGTGATATTAAGATGGTTATAGTTACTTTTTTATTTTAGGCAAAATGTTTTTGTGAGTGAATGATACAAGCTTTAATTACACTGTTAGATTCTGCATGATATCAACAACGTGTGTTAGAACAAATCTCACACACTTTCCTTTTTTAGGTGGCTTTTTCTCTTTTTTCTGCATTTTTTGTTTCACTTCTTCCATATCTGCATAGATGTTTCAGCATATCAGAATATGAGGACTTTAAAATTGTATCCAAAATCGATTTTAAACCCATTTTAGATTTAATACTTAAAGTAACCAACTTAAATCGATTTTAAACCCATTTTAGATTTAATACTGAAAGTAACCAACTTAAACGAATTGCATTAAGATAAGTTTTGATACATCAAAACAGAGCTCAGGGTACGTGCGGAACTAGAAATAGTCAAGGCTATTTCTGATACATGTATGAGAAATTCATAAAAAATGCATTATTTTTGGGGAGCATTATTTATTCTGTGTAATATTTATAAAATATAGAATCTGAGAAGAGAGAGAGAGTCACTGAATTAGGTATTTAAGTAAGGTTTTCATTAATTAATTAAGATGAAATTTGGAACAATGGCAAAAATGTAAATAAACCACCCCCCTCACCCCAACCCCTGCTCACACAATCACAACCTTATGCCTTTCAAACACAGTTTTTCTTTTCCTTTTGAATGATTTCTTTATGTTACTTCATGTTCTATAACATCACATATGTCATCTTGCTAAAATCATCCCTGATGGAAGTAAGTGAAAAGTAACTGATAAAGAACAAACTTAAATCAGTTTGATCTATACTGGCATGGGCTATGAACTTATACATTTGATTTTTTTCTTCATTTTCTGTCTTACTCAGAATAATGATGACATTGTACAACAAGTCAAGTATATTTAAATTTTGTCCATTTATACTAAATCATTTCATTTTAAGAAAATTATCTGGCTTTGATTTGCTACTGTTGTAATAAGCACCTACTTTTGATCATATCTTTCTCCAGGTCTGTGTCGTACTCTTCTGAATCATGAGGTGACATCATGGTCCATGATTCAAATGTTGGGTGCTGTTTCTTTGACTTTGACATATCTCTCTTGACCTGAGTCATCGCCCAGCTATGGTCAGGGGATGGGGATCGTCCAGATGACTCTTAATTAAAACCATTTTTATTATCCAATAAGAATAAAAATATTTCAAATGTTGTATCTTTGTCTCCAATCTTAATTTATTTCAAATATGTTTTGATTTTAATAGAAATTAGTTTGTTTTCTATCCATTCATTTTAGAGTATGAATTATTCTATTACACTTTTAGACCTGTTTAAAAATGAAAATCTATTTCCATAATTAACTGAAAATTCCAATGTACCTGAGACTAAAGTGGTGACTCCATAGTCTAACAAGTCCTTTTCATCTTGTCCTTCATGGTCCACCATTTGGTCTTTGTATCTTTGTGGTTTATAATCCAATGCTGGACATTCCAGTCCAATAACTTGAGTACCATTTGCATCTTTCTCCTCATTTTGGAGGTCATTTTCCTTCGACTTCTGTCGTCTGTTTGGTGGTCTCATGTGAGATTTCTTTAAATTTTCTCGGACTAGTTTCTTCTTTGAGACATCCGCTCTGGTTTTGGGGTGAGCTGACCATGGACGTCTGATTCGACCAATGGGCGGCTCTGGGGTACTGGAAGCACTTGGGCTGCCGGGTGATTTTTTGCCTTTAGAAGAATGTGGGCGGATCAAACTTCGAACTTTTGAGTGTTGACCTTCTTCCGAGGGTAAAGATTCCCCTTGCATTTTCTCTTTATCATCCATATTACTTTGTGAGTGTGTGGTCTTAGTGATGATATAACTGTTAATCATAATAACAATCCCAAAACAATAATACATATCTTCACTTTAGCTTTATATTAAGTTGAACTTACTGAATTATAGTACTAAATATTTATCCATATTTGATTTGTTATTTTCATGTTGCTACCCTTCCCTTTTAAGCATGAAAATGAGATCCATATATATTGCATGCATGTACCAACAGGTATAATTTGCAAATGTTCAATTACACCACCAGAGATAGAGATAAATATTATGTAATGAAATGAAAGCATTAATTAAATGAAAGCTCCAATAATTTTGAATTTTTATTTAAGTTAGTAAACATAGGAATATTTTATTGCTTTGAAAAAATAAATGAAAAATATCATACAATGTTATGTCGGTTAATTAAGTATGATAATGACAATCTAAATTGCCATTGAGCATATTTTTCAGCATGTAACAACGGATACAATAATTTAGCCGATATAGTGTGCGACTAGCATTTGTACTTTGTTTTCATTATTTACCTTGAATTTAATTAATCCACAATAATTGCTTTTTCACATCACTGTTTCTTGTTTTCTGCAAGTAAGCAATGAATGACAATTCTCTTTCATTATTCGCTGCATAGCAGGTTATCTCCAATGTAAACAATGTCCTGCGTTTTTCAGCTTCCGGTGTAAACGTCATCGATTTTGTGATTTGGGTAAAACGTCATTCACACTTCCTTTAATCATTAGCCATTTTCCCTGTAATCCCAGAGTGATCATACGAGGTGGATTTCGCAAGCTTGACTGAATACACTCTAATCACACAGGATGGATCGGACCACAGGTTAGTTTTATCCAATACTTTAGAGGTAGAACTTCAGTAAATGTATACTTGTAAGAGGAGTGTATCAGATTTATCAAATAAATGAAATCTTTGACTTGCCACTTGGTAAGAAAACAAAACAAGAATTTAAGAAAACAATGAACACTTCTTCTTTAGAACATTGAAAAATCAAATTTTAATTAAGTCCCAATTGAACGACAAAAGAAACGAAACCTTAATTAACTTGACATTAAACTTTAAATGCCAGTGAAATTGCGCGCAGTCAGAACCGCTGCAAAATAACAAGGGGGGGGGGGTCTTTTTCCTCCAGTTTGAGAACATTTCTTCATATCTGCTATTTATTTACATTGAATATTATATGTTGATAGTGTGACCGTTAGGGTGAGAGCATATACTTATTCAGCTTTAAATTGGGATTGTCAATATCCACACTAGGGGTGCAACGATACTAGGGCTGGGACGATATATCGAGATATCGATATATCGTGATATATGTGAGGACGATACATATATCGATACATTTGAAAAAATATCGAAATATCGCCCAAAAAAATCTGACTTCTGTTTTTCTTTGTTTATTTAACATTTAGGGTTTAATATATAATATAAATAAATTAAGTATAAATATAGAAGTGAAATAAATAATAATTAACACAACTGGAGTAAAATATTTTTGTTTTACAACATATAAACAACTATTTTGAATAAATTATTCTCATTTGCAAAGAAATAATTTGTTTATTTCAATGCAAAAAAAGATTTTATAAGCAATGAAACATATCGTGATACATATAGTATCGTGGCTGAAATATCGTGATACGTATCGATATAGAAAAAGTTGTATCGTCCCAGCCCTAAACGATACATCTACCCCATGACATGATACGTACAACAGTATTCAGTTCACAATATATGTATCACAATACATGACATATTGGGTTAAAAAATCAGATGTTTGTCATCATATACCATGTATACTTTAAACTAAACCATTTTATATCAAATGCTCATTACACTAACACTATCAAAGTGATAAGTTCCATCGACCCTTTAAATATGAAACAAGTTTAACTGTGGTTTCTGCAGTTTCATTGACCTCATGTTTTGTGCGGAAGCCATTTTGAAATTGTAAACGGTGAACCAAAATGGACGATTCGGATAATTACAGACTGATTGAATATCAGTTTCACGTATCGTAAATTGAACTGTGGAAAAATAAACCATACGGTATACCTTCAAATGGTTTATCGTTGCACTCTTAATCCACACGTGCCATTTGCTACGTTCAGACTCTTACCTCCCAGGACGTAATGTTTATTTTGCCTTACCAGATCAAAATTCTGGACATTGCAAATTTAATGAAATACACACACACATACACATTTGTCCATTAAAATCTAGGCAAGTTTATTTTTTCTTAATAACTAAATTACCTGGTATATTCTTCTTGATACATACAGTCTCAGATTGTCATTTGGATTTTTTAGCAATACTTTTATTTCTCCTTTGATCATGATGATAAACTTATGAAATCTGTACAATGTATTTTAGAATTGGGTAAAATGCAGTACAGGCAACAATATGATTTTAGATCCGGGCGGGAGGTAAAGCAGCGTTAAAACTTAGCAACATGAGTGTTGCAATTTTGTTTTCCTAAGAGAGAAAAAGTCCAGGTGCATTTAAGGAATTATTTAAAACGTGGGGATTTGGGGATGGCAGCGCTGCCCCAGATGTAAAAGATGCTTTAAACAAATATACTTGTACTTACCTTACATGCTGTCATCAAACAAGTTAACACTTCCGTTAAGATTTTTTGACTTTACATTCAGTGAGTGGAGTCTGCTGTTTTTTGCACTTAAAAACATGATTTATAAGGTCTAAAACAAAGCCTTGAATTTGTCATTGATAGCGGCATGATTAAGAGAATTTAACTTCTGCAGTACTCTACAAAATAGCCGTCATTATATTTCTTTCTAGTCCTCTCTTTAGGAAAGATTTCTTCACAGCTGTCATAAAGGGGCTAAAGAAGAATATTCATTGAAATATATACATGTAGGCAAAGGACCAAATAAATAGGTGAGCGTTGTGGCCCATAGGCCTCTTGTTTTCCAATTTCTGCTTCTTGTGTGCATCAGTCTTGTTGCAAATCTTGAACAATGGTCACTGGAAGCATTACTTGGAACACCACTTGAATAAAAAGACCCCCTTCAAAAATTCCCCCTCCAAAAAAAATGAAAGCTAGTTAAGGATGAAATTAGACTTTATATTAACACTGGTCTGCAAATGAAGTTCTGGCGGGCCTTATCAACGATCCCCAGGTCTGGTGCATGGCTTTGTTTACATTGTGCCAATAAAATAATAAAAATATGTAACACACTGTGGCTTGGAGTAAACATTGATACTTTGTACAAATTGTAACCAACAAATAAAGTCTTAATGAAGGCATGTTTGTAAATCTTTCTGCACAGTTTTTTTCAACAAATGAGAGATTTATATATACAGTCATGTTAACTAAAGATGTATCACAGATTATGACTTCTTTTTTTTTTGTAAGTAATCATGTATGATAAAATTCAAACATGGCTCTAGCAATATATATGTATGGTGATTTCATGTATCAGTGCAAAAGTATTTTACTTTGATCACCATACTTAGCCTATATATTGGTTTCAAAACATTCATATAAATGCATGTAGAAAAATGTAATATTAATGACAGAACTCCATGTCCCATGACGTGTATAGTACAAACAGAAGTGACTGTAAACATGGTATTAAAATATAACAGTATAACAACACAAACAAGGAAATTTTAATTTAAAGATAAAACATCTGATAAAAAAATTCACTGACAATAATTCACAATATACTCTTCAATATTTATGTTGCAACAAAATTATTATATGTGCCAGAGATAGTTTTACAACTTTTTATCATGTTTATTATATCAAACAATAATGAATTGTTTATGTACAATTATTTTATTTCACCTGTCACATGCAGTGTATCTTAATTACATATTAGTATATTAACTACTTCTTTTATATTATGTCTGACCTAATTTTAAAATTTACATCAAGTACATGTATCACTATGTTTTGCTTCTATAAACATGCTGTTTACATTAGGCGCAAAGTCCACATATCAGGATCCGGAGTAATTTACATAACAAGTGACAACAAATCTATTTTTATATCAGTCTAAACCCATGCACATGATGAGAGACAAAAGGATATAAATAAAGAAAAAAAAATGACTGTTTTCATTTGGGGAAAAGGTATTTCTGATTATGTAGGACAGTTTAGGATTACTAATTAATATGAATTTTTGACATGCTCATTATCATACCACAATGGTTTAAATGCTTTTCATATTGTAAAATAAAGGTGAGTAAATAATGAACAATTACGTTTTCATACCTTCAACTGTTTATATGTGATATTTCTTGAACTTAAACATGTTAAATTATATGGTAGTGCGATCTAGGCGATCCTGCATAGATAATTTATGTAGTACAAGTTAGTATCATATCAATTTATGAAACTGTCACATGTCTTGAGGCTGAGCATTTAAAAAATATTATCATTTATGGTTAATCTAATGACTACTTTTTTTTTATTTTAGGCTGAAGAATTCCTATCCTGAAAACAAAGAAACTACAGTTATTTTATCTATTTAACATTACAATATCTACCAAAAATGGCCAGTACCAGTCATTCTGATAGTGGAGACGTGTGCTCAATAACTGAGAGTCCGATTATTGTACAACCTAAGTCTATAGACAGCCAGGATATAAATCATATAACACTAGACAGTGACTTTTCTGACGGTGAAGATGATCTAACTTTGTCTCGGAAAGCTGCATCTCAGAAATCAGAGTCAGGCAAACTCTTATTTTCCAAAAGATTTGTAAGTTTTTCATTTAAAAGATATTTACATCCAGAATTTAAAGTGCAAATCAAAATTTTAGCTGATTCTGTTCATGTTTCAATTATTTCAAGTCATTTTCTCCATCCATTTTGAAATTCAAAAATGTCATATGATTAATTTTTCATTTATTATAAGATTTTTTGAATTGATACAATTACAGAGAAGAGTAAGGGGACATAACAATGAAGATGAGGATGATGAAGACCTGAAGGTGTCCCATCATCACTCCAGAATGGAGGATTTTCTGTCGGGGACGTGTAAAGCTGCCGAACAAGCTGAGGAGTTCGTTAAGAAGGTGTGGGCAGCGGGGTGGAGGGTGGTGCACCATCACTCCCTCCCTGACTGGCTCCAAGATAATGACTTCCTTCACACTGGTCACCGCCCACCCACCAACTCATTCCTCGTCTGTTTCAAATCTATTTTTAGAATACATACAGAAACTGGGAACATTTGGACACATCTGTTAGGTAAGGTTAATCAATACAACAGAAATAAACAAATAAATCATCTACCAGTAATTGTAAACTAGGACAGGTAAACAAAGATAGGTTCAGAATTAAAGGTGCAGACATCAATAAAAAATTGATACATTTTAAAGGATAGAAACAGTAAAACAATACAAATTGTAGCTATTAGACTGATTTTCATTTTGTAAATTGTAGATATCTTGATTTCCTAATTTCATTATTTTATATCAAATATTTGTTGATCACTTCTACCTTGTATATGCAATTTTTATATAAAATTACAGGTTAACATGCATATTTAATTGTTTTTAGGGATGATAGCTTTTATTGGAATAGCCAGTTACTTTCTATCCCGGCCTACAGTAGAGGTACAGTGGCAGGAGAAAGCAGTTTTCTCGGCATTCTTTGCGGGGGCCATTCTCTGTTTAGGATTCTCCTGGATTTTCCACACAGTGTTTTGTCACAGTGAGCGCATTGGAAAACTTTTCAACAAGTTAGTACAGGATATTTACTTCTATATCAATGCATGTAATTAATTTCGGCTAATATTATTTTTTCAATTTCCATAATTATGATTATTCATCAGTCTAAAATCAGTGACATTGCAATCATTTTGGAAACATTGATAACACGATACATGCTTATCCACCGTACATGTCATTTGCAAATATACTGTGTGTGAATAGTCTGCAAAATTTATAGAACTAGACACTTAAAATTTATATTACAGACATAATTAAAAAATCTTCACCTCAAACATAATTATATATAGTAAACATATACATGTATAAACTCTCAATATATTCATATGTAAATTATGTATTGTTTTTGAGATATGGAGTTTATTTATAAAGAACAAGTATGTGATTCTGAAAATTCATCCATCTTGAATAAACTTGATGTGCAATGAGAAGGACTTGTCTATTTTCAGGTTGGACTATTGTGGCATAGCTCTGCTCACC
Organism: Saccostrea cuccullata; assembly: GCF_032062105.1. NCBI lineage: Eukaryota > Metazoa > Mollusca > Bivalvia > Ostreida > Ostreidae > Saccostrea > Saccostrea cuccullata. Next base: position 29,069 of record NW_026933027.1, read on the forward strand.
ATGGGCTCCTTTGTTCCATGGCTATATTACAGTTTTTACTGCCGTTTAGGACCCAAGATTGCGTACCTTGTGTTAATATTTGTCCTCGGCACATGCTGTATTGTGGTTTCTCTGTGGGATAAATTTGCAGAACCAGAATTCAGGGGAATTCGAGCTGGTATGTACATGATGCAATTTTAAATTTACAATGAACTATTTATTTAAATGAATTTAAAAATTAACTCAAATAGCGGTATAAAGTTCCAAATATATTTTACAGGTGTATTTATTGCCCTAGGCCTTAGTGGAGTGGTGCCAGCCATGCATTACGTTATTATTGAGGGGTTTTATCATGCCATTAACTTCGCCGCCTTAGGTTGGCTGTGTCTGATGGCTCTGCTATATATTGTGGGGGCTCTTATATATGCCTTCAGGATCCCTGAGAGGATTTTCCCTGGAAAATTTGACATTTGGGTAAGAAATAGAGATACATCATTTTTGAGTTGTTTTACTAAAATAGATAGATTTGGGTACACGTATTAACATAAATTGTACAAGATTAGGGCTGCATTATAATATCAGTATTCTGGTGTAATGCAGATTTTTGACAAAAATTTCATATTGCCATACAAATTTCAATACCAATATTCTAACAATAAAGCTTGGGCTTGGTATTTCTAAAATTTTAATATGATATTTAACATGTTTAAGATGTCAGAAAATTAAGTAATCCTGCCAAATAGGAAGATTTTTGGTTTGAAATTGCGTTTTGTAAACCGTATAAGTCATATTAATTATTTATATATAGATGTAAAATATGCTCTGCTTTCATACTGAGTAACAAAATTTTAAAGGTCATTGTAGCTGTTAATTATTGAAAATATTGCACTACATATTGCAATGCAGTTAAAAATATCGCAGTGGGAAATTCCTGCTGATACCAAGCCCTATATAAAATCTAATGCGTAACTTAATATTTTCCAGATTTCATAGCAATTGTAGCATTACTTGGTGATCAACCCTTATAATTTTACGCGAAAATTTTTTTAATAACCAATCAAAAAAAGAGCTTACACTTCGCTATAATTTTCATTACCGTATATACTCACCTATAAGTTGGTATTTTGGGAGTTAAATATTGATCTAAAACTCTATGTCCGACTTATAGGCGAGTCATAAAGAGATTGTATTTTTTCCTGGGGCTAAAATGATGTATCCTATTTGCATTTACGATTATCAAAGAAATTGTCAGGTTATATAAGATAATTTATGTATTCTTAGATTATATATATAAAGTACAAGTATATACATATTTCAATGATTTTATTTGCATTTTAAGTGACATTGCCTTTATGTTTGATAATTTTAAGATTAAATATCAGTGTCATATCGAAAAATATTAATTAAAACCAGGTTAAAATATCAATGGATTTACTTGCAATTGTCACCAGATTTTAGCAAAAAAGTTGTACCGACTTATAAGCGGGTCAATAGCAAATTCCACGAAAATAACGTCAAAAAATACAACCGACTTGTACGCGGACCCACTTATAGGCGAGTATATACGGTATTTTTGCATAAAGCTCTTTGAAAGGGTAAGAAAACTTCTTATGTGTAAATTCGCAACACTAATATTTTTGTTCACTTTTTCTAATTTTTTTCCCTATTACAGTTTCAGAGTCATCAGATCTTTCACATGTTTGTGTTGGCGGCTGCCCTTGTTCACTTTCATGGAATTTCCAAGATTGCCAATTACAGGCTGACATTAGGGGAATGTCTAGACAGTGAATTAATAGAATCCTAAGCTCCTAGTAAAAACCACAACCCCTTCACAGTGGTTTTGTTTGTGTTTTCTGGGTATGTTTTATGTGATAATTTTGTGAAGATGTAATTATTGTGATAGACACATCCCAATTGGCATATTTGTATTTGACATACAAGTATAACAAAATTTGCAATGATATAAAAATTAAATGTCAAACAAATATATAAACATTTTTATCTGAAAAAATTGTTTCAGAAATGTGTGTCCTTTACTTGCTACATAGTGAAAACATCGATTTGGACAAAAATTGTTTTGTAAAGGATGAAATTTATTTCAATTTTTTTTCAAATCACCAAGTCTTTCATGAAGTACTATGTAACTGTACATTACTATTTACATCATATATTAAACAGAAAAAAAAAATCAATCTTTATACCTCAAAGTTAACTAGTACACTGTATTTGTTATATTTTGGGCTGAATGGTGTGTTTGCACTTGTTGATGTATTTTATTCACTGTATTTATTATAGTCATCAATATTAATTCAGATATCATGCTAGGGCACCATTACATTTTATTAACTTCATTTGATGTATAATGCTATAAATGTTTTTTGAAAAGATTTTTTATTTATTCTTTTGGGGATCATTTAATTGGTCTGATATTTTAAAATGATTTCATGGATTTGGCATATCCTTTGACAGGGTATGATTCCTTTCTATTCTTCCATCATTTAACCTACATATACATAACTTGCTCAGTCAAAAGTTAACTTTTTATGCATCCAAAAATTTTGATTATTTATATTTTTCTCTTCAACTATGGTGGTAAAATAGCCAAGATTTAATTGATCAAAATGCATGGAACTGCAGACATATTTTTATCAATTCAATTTGACTGGGGGTCATCAGTTAACACACTTGATATTCATCTGATGTGAAATTGACAAAGAGAGAATACATTGTAAACTTGGATGAGGGTTTGATTCAATGAAATCTTTACAAACCACCCCCTCCCCCTCCCAAAGAAAAAAATGTGAAAAAATGAATTTCACATGTTTTTATCACGTTTGTATAAGTGTCTTTCTGTGGTGCAGATAATTATGATCATTTTGTTACATGTTGCAGGTTATAAATGAGCAGATGTTAGATATTTACAGATATTTAATTTATGATTGTCATACAGTAAATAAATTTAATTTTTTTATGATTGAAATCAAACTCAGTTATAAAAGAAGGGACTGTAATTTTTCGCTATATCCGTAATTCATTATAACCGTATAAGAAATTCATTAAACTTATATAGCAGGGGATCCAAACACACGCTATAGCCGAAATCAATAACCATTTGTTGGCAGTTATGCTGTATTTTGTACAAACACACCTAGAAATCTCTTTGTTGGCATATCCTTTGACAGGCTGGTTCAGAATTTTTTTTTTTTTTTTTGCATATGAAATGATACTTTGTTGTGATGTGTATGTCTTGAACAATCCTTTGTGACCAATTAAGATATAATGGACCCGTAAAATATGGATTGTTTTGTATCAAGAGTCCAATGCTACAAATTTGTTAATTAAATCCATGTTAAATTTGTTCAATAAATTTCATAACAGGTTTCTGATTTTATTCTATTTAAATCATAAAAACATGAAAAAATATGAAAGTCTAAAGCAGCTGTAGTATGGAAAGGAGGAATGAGTAAACATACATTGAAAATTCATAGATTTACACGAGTCGTATCAAATGAAAAGAACCTTCGTGACAAACCTTCCAAAAATTTGTTTTTGACAGTTCCTGAGAGAACTAGTCTTGAATATTTTGATACGAAAACTCAAAATGAAATCTTAACAAGGCTTAAAAACTAACGGTATAAAACGTTAAATAACACCACATAACGTCATTGGCATGAAACTACTTTCTGCAACCTATTGGTCCCCTTCCTAAATATAACAATATGTTGTGTTTACTGTTGTCATTTTAAAACTGTTTTGATACATATTTAATTCTAAATAATAAATATATATATTTATTATAATAATATATATTTAATTCTAAATAATAAATAAATAAATAACATTTTACATGATTCAAGTACACAATTTTAAAACTTGTTTTATGAAAAAAAAATTGGACTGTCATAGATTATATCTATGAATTCTAACATTATCTTTTAAAAACAAATAGAAGGAGAGGAAATTTCCACTTGATGTTTATCTGCTAGTAACAAACTTTTCAACTGAACTTGCATGTGACGAGTAGTTAAAAATAAATTTAGTAGCAACTTATACCGGTTTGCTGATACATACCAGTAAATCTATTCTTGACAACTTCATGACTATCAACACTTTTTTACCATACCTCACTTATTCTAAATAAGTGATGACCTCGAATTCAAAAGTAAGATTTTTTCTGTCAAATTTTATACCCCACTATGAGTATACTGATAAATATTGGTGAGAGTATTTTTAACTGCATCAACAATATTGACCTAGATTTTTCCTTTGATTATAACTTTTAATTTGCTAAATTACAAAGAAACTGTTCAAGACATCTTCACCAAACTTCATAAGCTTATATACACTGATGTGAGCTATATTCAATTGCATCAACATGTTGACCTTGTGACTTGTGTGACGTTTCAAGATACTTTTATCAAACGAAAACCATCTCTCGGACTCCATCTATCTGCAATGTTGCAAAGATCAAGCGTAAAAAAGTATTAGATAGATTACAAAATCACTGTTTTCTGGTCGCAGAGAGGTAGAAAAATTTGCGATCGATATACTAGTATACATGTACGTACTTGTCCAAACTGCAATAGCAGTTAAAACATTGTCTTTGTAACGTTCATTACTTAAATTGTATTTTAGAGGAGCTGTAATTCAATCTACAAGTGGTAATCAAATATAAACACATAGTTCGTTTCTGCTAGTGCTTAAAAAATATCCTAAACGATATAATATTGCATTTATTTAGTTATAATGGTGTTTGTGTTACTGATAGAATTGCATTATAAATGATGCTCCTATATAACCACTAAAGAAATACATGTAAAAGATAAATCGTTATAATACCAGATATATGAAAACAAATACCATCAGAGAGCACAAATATTGTACAGATACTGTGTACAATATTGTGATAGGAAAAATATATACAGTGTCATAATTTCATAACTGTTTTGAAAACAATGTATGAATATTCGCTTTCAAATACGTGTCTTCTTCAGTGAAAATGTAATCAAGGTTTTTAAACGTGGCTATACAAATCAGCAAGTTGATTTAAGATCAAACAGTTATTTTTGAATGAAAAAATGGGACCAATTAACTCAGCGTAATGTGAAATATAATTATACGTTTTCATGTCTCACCCCACACAAGGTGGTTTGCAATTATTCAAGTACACGAAATAACCTTTTTGCTTACATATGTTCAAAAACTTTTTAAAACCACTATGATAGTACAATTGTTAGTAGTTGTTTTCTCTTTTTAAAATGAAATACCATATTTTGAAAGCTTCCATTTAATACTTGTGTACTTTTAAACAATGTATTATTTCAATCCGATTATAAGCATTCAACAAAATTTAAACAAAAAATGCCTCAAGAAATAATATTATATGGATATAACGAACAGTATCCAAGATCAAAATCCATAAAACAATACAAAATAGGAGCAAAGCAAACATGGACCTCCAAAACATCAGATGTGGGATCAGGTGCCATGGAGGAGTGGGCATCCCCTGCCCACCGGTTACACCCGCCGTGTGCTTCTTTTTTTTTTTATCTCAAGCTCACCAGGATATACCGTATTGCCATAAGAATGGAAATTACTATTGTTATTGAACAATACGTCGTCGATATATGTTAATGTCGAGTTTAATGCCACAGCCAGTGTTTCCTTCTTTTTATGCATAAGATTTTGCACAAATTCTGCTTCATATAAATTTAAAAAAAAAGGTCTGCTAATAACAGGGCACAATTGGTACCCATGGGATTTCCAATAGATTGTTTGAAAACATGATCGCAAAAAACCACATAGATATATGGTTACTTAAAAATTCCATGGAACTTTAGGACAATTTGAAATCACAAGATTTTACTATAATCAACATATTCAAAACTTACCCGTTTTTCAACTTTATACACAACCATTCTCAACAGCTTTTTGATTTCATTGACAGCTTCTTTTTAAAAAAAATGGAACTCGTGAATTTACTTACCTCGTCAATGGTCATTCGCAAAATTACATGTATTTTGTTAAAACACATTCTGATTGCACACACAAGTACTCTGAAGTTGGCAGCAAAAAGTGTTGACAATATCTATGTGGTTTGTGGAGACCAGGTATTCCAACAATCTATTGGAATTCTCATGGGTACCAATTGCGCTCCGTTATTAGCAGACCTATTTTTATATTCATATGAAGCAGAATTTGTGCAAAATCTTACGCGTGAAAAGAAGAAAACACTTGCTGTGGCCTTCAACTCGACATTTCGATATATCGACGACGTATTGTCAATTAACAATGGTCATTCCTATTCCTACGTCGATACGATATCCTGGTGAGCTTGAGATAAAGATACCACATAGTCGTACACATTTGTTTCATACTTGGATATTTTACTTGAAAAGACGTTAATGGTAATTTAATAACCAAGCTATATGATGACTTTAACTTTTCTATTGTCAATTTCCCTTACCTTACTTATGCAGCAATATACCTTCATCACCTGCATACGAAGTATATTTCTCAGTTGATTCGATACGCAAGAGCATGCTCTACGTATGAACAATTTCTAAAATTAAAGTCATCATTTCGTAAGTTCTATGGTCGATGCAATGACCTTGTCAGCAAATACAATTTATCATTGAGTTAAATGGTGACTGACGTTTTTCATACTAATTGTTAGTCCATTATTTATACACTGAATTGATGACGGATTTTCCTGTTATTTCCCGATCATGACAAGGAGCATACGGTGGGTGTGACATCATCAGGGGATGCTCACTGATCCCACCTCTAATGTTTCGGAGGTCCCTGTTTGCTCTGCTCCTATTTTGTATTGTTTTATGGACTTTGAGATTGAATACTGTTCGTTATCTCCATAGCCATCCTTTTAGATTCAGATAAAAAATGGTTTGCAAATATGACAGTTATTGTTAAAAATACAGTATTTAATCGTTTTAAAAGAAATTCCTGTTGGAATACTTAATACACATTAGTCTTAAAGGTGTCTATAAAGTAACTCTTACAAAGTACCTGGGTGCAATTCTCACTTTGGACACATGGTAGTGTATGATAGCCATATCGATGTAAAACTAAGAAAAAATACTTATTTTTTTAAGAATTCCACACTATCAGATAAGAACTAAATTCGTACAACATTTATAACCTTAATATACGACGGTTGTCCCAAAATTTCGTAGACTGAGCTCATATCTTTTAAAGAAATTAATGTATCTTTATAAAATTTTCAGGATGGATAAAGCGTGTTTTTGGCAGATAAATTACGAAGTTTTATCATGTTTACTTGAAAACTTTTCGAGTAATATTATTTAAAGTGATATCGTTCTCTAACACCCGGAGCAATCTGCAACGCCAAAAAATACAAATAACAACGGTTCAAATTTTTAAAGAAAATATTCCAATTACCAGAATCAAATTCTTAAATTAAACGAAACGCTTATAGTTATAAATGTGAAATATCTTAATAACTATGATATGATCAAACATTATAATATGTAAACAAAGTATATGCACGTACAGGTATGAAATAATAATAATTTGAAAACGCTATATTTCTACAGCTTTTTGTCTGTTTTCTCTAATGGAGTTGCACAATGGAACTCTTGCCTATTTCTTAGCCCTGTCTTTTATTTTCAAAATAGTAACTGTTATTCACATATACATAGAGAAACTGTTTTAATCATTTGAGATACTAAGAACGAGAAAAAGTTTCCTAGTCTACCAAACATTTATGACTGGTACATTTCTGTAAGAGTGAATTCAGGATCAAAACACTTGATCATAGTCCAGTGCGCCGCCTGTGCCAACGCAGCCGCCATTTTTCAAAAAGTCGGATTTCAACCCCATGTATATAAAACGTTATAAAATTCATATTTATCAAAGCATAAACACCAAAATTTGAGGAAATATAGTTAATGAAACAGTATTAAGAATTTTCATTTCCATTAAAATAATACCGGGTTAGTAAATACTTTTTCGTAGGATTTTAAATATAATATACCAAATTTTAATTGCAGCTTTTGGGCGCCGCCTTCCTACACCAGACAAGGAATTTGTCGTTTAAATTGGAACAAGAGGCCCATGGGCCACATCGCTCACCTGAGCACTGTGGCTAGGAAAAGAAGAAATTGGTTTATTATTGAAAAGTTTAAATCCAAAAGTAGTCCCATGACCAATCATGGATTTGCTATTCTTGAGAAGATGATTTTTGAAGAATTTTCCTATATATTTCTATGTAAAACTTTGGTCGGCCATTTTGGCCCCGCCCTATATGTAAATTTGAACAAACTTGAATCTACACTACCTGAGGATGCTTCCAAATAAATATGATGAAATATGGCTTTGTCATTCTTGAGAAGAAGATTTTTAAAGAATTTTCCTATATATTTCTATGTAAAACTTTGGTCGGCCATTTTGGCCCCGCCCTACTCCCGGGGTCATGATTTGAACAAACTTGAATCTACACTACCTGGGAATGCTTCCATATAAATATGATGAATTATGGCCTTGTCATTCTTGAGAAGAAGATTTTTAAAGAATTTTCCTATATATTTCTATGTAAAACTTTGGTCGGCCATTTTGCCCCCGCCCGGGGGTCATGATTTGAACAAATTTAAATCTTCACTACCCTAGGATGCTTCCACGTAAGTTTCAGTTTTCCTGGCACAGTGGTTCTTGAGAAGAAGATTTTTAAAACATGCCACCAAATTTTTATTAATTCTCAATTAAAAAAAAATGAGGGCGTGGCCCTTCATTTGAACAAACTTGAATTCCCTTCACCCAAGGATGCTTTGTGGCAAGTGTGGTTGAAATTGACCAAGCGGTTCTTGAGAAGAAGTCGAAAATGTGAAAAGTTTACAGACAGACAGACGGACAGACAGACGGACGGACAGACAGACAGACGGACGCCGGACAAAATGTGATCAGAAAAGCACACTTGAGCCTTCGGCTCAGGTGAGCTAATAATTTGTGTAGTTACTCCATATTTGTCCATAAATTTATTAGATAGTGTTGGTTTAATCTATATACGAAGTTTCAATATGTATGACATAGGGTTCCTACAAAACAACCCGCGTATATATAGAATAGCAACCGGAAAGAGGACTTAATTTTTTGATTTACAATGAAGCATTATTTCTTGCAGAGAGGAAAAGGGCACAATTTTTTCTTCCTCCTGCAAAGGAAATAGAAAACAGGGATGTCTTGTTAAAAAACTTCCTCCACCATCGAATGAATGTGAGAAACATGTCTTTAAGACTGTTCTTGCCTACTATATATTTCCTAACATGTAAGTTAAATTCAAAATTATTATTAATGTGAATTGAATTTCTAAAATAAAATGGAATGCCTTTTTACATTCGAAGAAAGTAAAGAGTTTTCAAAATTTTTCCCATTAAGCACGTTTTATCACCATTTCTAAGCATCAGCTATTATACAGATTGTTATATGAGTATTACACTCCATGCAATTTTTTTTTACATGAGTATATTTCTGCATTTTCCCTTAACCCTTTCTCTTCCGGCGCATTTTACGTGTTTTTGGAGGCCTTTTGACATGCCATTATCAAATTATTTCTAACTTTTTTATCCTAGGTGAAAGCTAGGCATAATGCATACCATTTTGAAGGGAATTTCATAGAGATGATTTTTTATGACCGTTTAGATACTCAACCACTGACCTTATTAGTAAAAATTGAGGTCAAAGGTCAATTAAGTGCAAAATTTTATGGAATTTTTTGATACTTTTTCATCTTTAAGCTAAATATTAAGTATGATGTATGTTGAAATAGGAAATTTGGGATATACCCACAAAAGAGCATTATACTGTACTACATGAAACACATAAACTTTTATTTCAATTCTGCATATAACTACTTAAAAGGGGTTGCTAAGCAACGCAGAATTTTTTAATTTTCGGGCAGAAATTTTCATTTTTTACTTTTCCTAGACACATTTATGCATCCCAGCACATATAAAAGTTAGATGTGGGGTCATAAAATTACAAGGGACATACAACAGATAAATTGTCTTAAAGTTTGACCTCATTAGAACTACTTTTAGGAGGTCAAAGGTCAAATAAGTGCAAAAGTTTCATCAATTTTTTCAACACTTTTCAATATTCTTGCCATAATTTTACACAATGGACACTGAAATGGAAAATTCTGAATATACTCTCAAGAAGGGATCAAAACTGCAATATCCATGCATCATTTTATTTCAAATATCTGTTTAATGACCTTTAAGTGGTTGCTAAGCAACATCATTTTAAGTTTTTGGCTATATACATGTTTGTTATTTCACATTCTGGACACATTCTAGACACTTTTTGTATATTTCATGATATCGTTTGTAAGATATGGGCCATAAAGATGAAAGAACATTTTTGTATTAAAAATTGACCTTGACACTCTATGCTTGGGGGGGGGGGGGGGGGGGGTCAAGGTCATATGTTATAAATTCTGCTTTAAACTGTAAGTAAATATCAATTATGAAATGCTTCAAGCATGGATAAATCATCTAATAGTTGACGTAATAAAAATGGCAAACGACAAAATCTGCAAACAAAGAATTCTGGTCTGCTTCTCACAAAGCCCTAGCAAAACATGTATACTATCTTTTTGTTAATCAAGAAATCCATTCACTTGATGCCATTAAAAATAATCTTTATTTTCATGGATTTAATCTAACAAGGAAAAAACTAAATGATTTCATTACAAGATTTTTCTGGTATAACAGAGCTTAAGGGGTACAATAAAGACTTGACATGTTATCTTGGAGGGAAATAATAATAATAGATAGCATTGGCAATATTTAACGCAAAACTGTTTAGTCAATAAGTTGAAAATTTGACACTTGTATCCAAATATATAAATCCAGAAATATTGCAAGATGAATTCCAAATCAGACTGAAATCTTCAACAAAATGTTGAAGAGCACTTTTACTTTGTGTCCACCATACTTTTATCAACTGTCATTTCTCTGTAAGACTGGAGGAAATTCTTTGACTTGTCCAAGATATTATGATTTGCTGTCAAATACAAGTGATCAGCTTCTAACCTGTAAAAGATTTAAGTATTTTGAAACAGATACATGTCATTGTGTATATAAATTTATATTTATAAATAAAATTAAGAATGCTAAAATTACTACATTTATTTGATTTTCCTTTTAAAATTAAAATTGTATTTATTATGTGATCCAAGTAGTTAAATGATATTGTTAAGTCAATGTATCAGGACTGATAATTCAACAACCTTGTAGTAAACCATCATGATAAAATTACTGAACTAAAACAAATAGCATATATGGCAATCTGACTGAAGCCAGACCTCTGTTTACGCTATCGCAACATGTTAAAAAAATCTGGCATTAGATTGCTACGAAAGCCAGGAAGGGACACGTAAATTTTTCAAAAAAGTACAAAATGATATCGAATCGAATTAGACAATCCAATCCCACGGATTACTAAATTGTTCCCTCGATTTATAATATGAGATCTCGAATTACACAATCTGATCTTAAGGATTACTAATTCGCCCCCTTGATTCATAATTTGAGATCTCGAATTACATACCAGTAATTTGTTTTCACAGATTGATAATTCAACATCTCGATTTGTTACAACGTCAGTCTTATGTTTTTGAAAATCTGTGCTCTTGAATTTCATTACATATATGTACAGATACATCCAACCATTTTAATCAATAAGTTCATTCTATTTATTTTGTTTCAGCAACCGGTCGTTTCCAACCTCTCTCATAACTAATTCAATGTATATTTATTTTAGAAATATTATGATTACACAGGACCCATAACCACTTTTACAACTTGGACTTTCAATTATTCTAATATACAAGTAACACGAAAACCTCTAAGATTTTTTGTTGTACAAATATCAGTACTAGCACATGGATTTGGAAATTTTCATGTATTTTTCTCATTTTGGACCGTAATATGTAAATAAGTTAGGATGTAATATACTACAATATTCTATTTTTTAAACATGTATTACCATATCCGATATGTACAGATAAATAATTTAAACGAAATCATGGGAAGGGTTTACATTCCGAGGGAATGAATCATTTAAACAAGAGAATGAATTATACAACCTGAGATAACGGATTGTGTAATTTTAGGGAACGAATTGATAATCTGAGAGAATGAATTGGCAATTTGTTATAACAGATTGTCAATCCAGAGAACGGATTGTATAAATCAAGAACTCGGTTTACTTTTATAAATTTTAAAAATTCTATGTCCCTTCATGGCTTTCATAGATTTCATACCTGCATGGCTGCCAGGGTTGTAAAAAGAAAGGAGACAATAGACTGCAATGTTACTTCAGGGCAAAATTCATGGGGCAAGGCTGTTCGTGAGCATGGGAGTGTTGATAAACCATCCAGTGAGTTTGACCACCCATGTATATGATGTACCATAATTGGAAAGTTTGAAAAATTGAGAAAATTGAAATTCTAACCACATACTTTATGCAGATTGGAAATACAACAGCAGTCTATAAAAACAGCTTGTTCCATAACGGCATTCATTCAGATAGATATTACATGTTTGAATAATGTGTCTGTATGAATAATCAAGCATCATAAGTATTATGTGTTTCAAACACTTATTTTTCAAAATATAAATCAAATGTTTATAAACTTGTATGAATGCAATATCATGAGAATGACACAAATGAAATTAGACTTTATTTTTTGAAATTTTTGAAATACAGAATTTTTTCAATACCAAAACAAAAATTTACCTGTTTATTGGTGTCCTTAAATATTAATTGACCTTCGTAGTTCATGGTGGGCTTAGAAAGTGGGTATTCACAGATGAAAGTATTGTTGTATATGGTGAAAGCACCCTAAAAATTCAATGTGAAAGTGGTACATGTACACACTGGTACATACATATAACAACTATCCATTATTATGACAACTTTGATTTTACTTTGAACTTACGAGTGATTGTCAAAAGCATAAAAGTTCAAAAGCAATGCAAAATTGGCTGAACGTCGAAATACGCACACTGAAACATAAAGATCTAGTACATGTGTACATTTAGTTTTCTTTTGAACGTGAACTAATGCGTTTTAAACTTAAACTTTTCAGTCAATATACACGTATTCTCACCTGCTAATACCAAAGTCATGTCCGTATTATTTGATTCATTGATATAAGGATCTTCGTCGTGAAATAATCATGAAAATTGACGTTCAGATTTCGGATCATGTTTTTGTTTACAGCTGCCACAGCGGAAACACGTGGTTATTTCAATTCGTATCAACTCATACAGTGATGAGTCGTATTTATATTTATAAATGCGAGTTTTTGTATTGTTAAATATAGATCTAATTAAATTGCAAATTAATAAGTATACAGTATAACAAGATACAACAATATTAAAAATCTGATTGATTTTTTTTTTTTGGTAAAGATCGACGTTTTGGAAATCTACAATTTTTATCAATATTGTAATATATCACTTCAAGAAATATACATCATTACATGTAGATGAATAAATCAAAACTCACTTCACAAAAGGCAGAACGAAAGTATATATTTGTTTTTTGAAATCTATTTTTTTTTTTTTTGTATTATGCATTTATTTCAGTAAAAAATAAGTTTAAATGGTCAAAAAAGTCTTATAAAAGAATTTGTTGTTTTAAGAAACTATATACCTTGACGTTACATGTAAATATTGACCGATTTTTCCATAAAAACTATGCGAAGGTCACAAATTCAAATTATCGTAAGTAAGAAAATACTGAGCGTAAGAAGGCCTATAAGGGCTTGTTGGAAAGGAAATTTTCTCTACGTTTACCAGCTTTATTTTGTTTTCCCTATTTCAACACAGAAATAAACGTAAAACTGAGCTTTGTTTAAATATTACGAATAAAATAGAAAAAACACATAAGTGCAAGAAAAGTCTTGTTTTTAAAATATACCTTAAAGTAATAACAATAATTTTTACATATTTTAAAAGTAGAGAAAATATGCTTTTAGAATATACCATGCTTTCTTTATAAAGTTAAACAGGAAAAAATTGTCAAACGTCTGGAAAATCGGCAATCGCTTTGGAAAATTACGCCATTTTCAAAAAGTCACGTTTGTCTTTACAACGTAAAATCGATTAAATACCGGCAATCAAGACATAATCTTTTTAGATATTTTAAAAGTAGAGAAAATTTCCAAAAAGATGATATATAGTTTATATACCTTCATGCTACCATTAAATAGATACGGAGATCTTATTTTCGCGAAGTCGTGTTTTGACGCGCCACCGGTCAATTTGACCGATACGGAAGTGAAGGGGTTAAAACTTCATGTTTGCAATATACTGAACTTGGAATTTGTTTGAACCATTAATATTTGCTGTGAAACATCCTTTTTAGACCTTACAGGAGGCAATCAAAACCAAAATAAAAGGTAAGTCTTTTTACATTGAACAGATGTACATGTACTTGGTGATTTGCATAAGATATTTTAAAGATGTGGTTCTAGGATTTTTTTTTTCATGTTTAATATGATTATATATATATCAATTTTGAATATGTTTGCCTTTGGCATAATGCTCCAGGACTTTCCTGTCACTGTGGGACAAATATTCTGTTATCTCACCAAAAAAAAGCCATGTGATATATGTACAACATAGTACCTAATTTATGTATTTCAATATATCAGTTCTACGCCCATACCCTTGGATGGAACTGCATGTTTTGGAGATGGAATGGAGTTTGCTCTCCGGCATAAGAACTGTGAAAAAGTTACTATCAAGAATATTCGTAAGTTGCGACATGTTGAATAAGTAACTTATCTATTCATATTATTCATTTATTTTACAAGATGTATTTCTCATGTTAAAAAAAAAAAAAAATTTTTTTGAAAAAAAACTATTTTCTGTAATGATTTTTACAGTAATTTTCCCAAGTTATTTACAGGCACTACATTTCCATATAATAAGAGGAATTAGGAGCATATTGTCGTTTTAAGATAGACGGTATTAATTGAATTAAAAAATAAAAGGCTTGTTGGCTGTACAAAAAAATAAATATACCATAAAGATAATTTATAATTTTTTTTATTAAAATCCTCGTGCTCTGACTAGATAACCCTTCATCTATTGATGAAATATCCTGGTTAAAGTTTCCTAGAATTATTAAAATTATTAAACCATTACATTATTTGAATGAAAAGTAATCGAAGTAAGAGAAAAGATTATTTTTTACAAGAACTGAGTTCTTTAATTGTTATGATTTTCTGAAACTGACTCACAATTTGATTTTATTAATGATTTATTACAAAACAATGAAATATAACAATTCTTTCTTGACAGCTTGGCCCTCACTAACGGCCACACCGTCTAACATTTTAAAATAATTGAAACACATAGCTCAAAAAATAATATTTAATATTGATGAAAGTTATAATGCAATTCCTGACTTCCATTTTTTAATTCTACCGAACTCTTGAAATGTAAAGGGGTATATAGTGATCGTAGTATCTGTCTGAACGTCCCTCCGTCTGTTACGCTTTGAAGTATCCATCTCTTATCCGAAACTGCTCCTATAACACTGAATGAAATTTAATAAGACTTTTATTACATAGCGCCATTTTTGCACGTCCTATTTTACTTTTTATACCTACATTTATTTCGGGTTTCCCCTTTAAGAAGTGGTGTAAATCAAATGTGGATACTTAAAAATTCCAAAGAACCACTGGACAATTTGAAATCACAAGATTCTACCAAAATCAACAGCTTAAAACACTTTCACATACGACTTTTCAACTTTATACACAACCATATCCCAAGAAAATTTAAAGTCCAGGCTTTTTGATATCATTGACAGCTGCTTTTTCAATAAAACTGGAACTCAAAGATTAACTTTCCTTTTCATTGCAAAATTATTTTGATAAACACATTTTGATTGCATACACAATAACTCTGAAGTGATATAAAAAGATTTTTAAAAAGTTTCTGATTAACAATATCCATTTTGTTTTTGGAGATCAGATCTTCAGCAATTTTCTGGAATTCACATGGGTCCCAATTGCGCCCAATTATTAGCAGACCTATTTTTGTATGCATACGAAGCATAATTTTTCAAAATCTTATGCACGAATAGAAGAAAATACTTGCTGTGGCCTTCAACTCTATATTTAGATATGTCAACGACATACATGTATTGTCAATTAACAAAGTTATTTTCCATTCTTATGTCGATACTAGTGAGCTTGAGATAAAAGATGCCACATAGTCTGACACATCTGTTTCATATTTGGATATTTTACTTGAAGAGACGTTAATGGTAATGTAACAACCAAGCTCTATGATAAACGTGAGGACATTAACTTTTCTATCGTCATCTTTCCTTACTTATTCAGCAATAAACCTTCATCACCTGCATACGGTGTTAATATATCTTCGATACGCAAGAGCATACTCTACGTATGAACAATTTCTTAAACGGGGTAAATTATTGACAAACAAGTTGATGAAACAAGAACACCAAAGTCAGCATTTCGTAAGTGTTATGGTCGATATAATCTTGTCAGCAAATGCAATTCATTATTGAGTTAAATGCTGAGTGACGTTTTTCATACTGTTTGTTAGTCCATTATTTATACACTGAATTAACGACAGATTTTTCCGTAACCTCTCGAGCAGGACAGGGAGCGCGCGGCTGATCCCACCTCCGATGATTTAGAGGTCCATGTTTGCTCTGATCCTGTTTTGTATTATTTTGTTGACTTTTGATCCTGAGTACTGTTTGTTGTCTCCATGCGTTCCCTTATAATCATATAGGAGGCAGAGAAAGCATTTAGTGAGCTCATTGCTTACAGTACATCTAGTTTCTTTATGCAGGGGTAATAATTTTTTTTCCGTATTAGTTTGTGTTTACTCTGAATAAAAGCATGTATATGATCAATGATTTTTTCATTTTATAATGATTTCCATAAAGAAATAGTTTCATACTGAAGAAAGATAATTCTTTAATTCGCTCAAACCATTTACAACATTAGTATCCTGAATCTTTAGGCGTAAAATTTACAGAAAACCAAAATCAACCATTTAGATCAAGGCTTAAGAAAAAGCTTTCTTCACCAAATACACCCCAGATAAAACACATTTTAAACATACATTAATACATGTATTTGCGTTTGAATTGTTAGTGAAAGTGCTGAAATCGCTAAAATTGAATATCACTAAAAATTAATCGTGTTTTGTTTGTAATAGCTTCTTTATTGAGCATTTTAAAAACGCTAAAATTGCATTTCGCTAAAAATATAAGAACAATCGCTAAATTTGCGTCTCGGTAAAATTTCCACTTATACGGTACATGTATTTATTAACTGGAGTAGATCATAGAGACTGTCTTGAAATATAAGCGATATTCGGAGAGGAGAATGTCCTCCCCGACTTTTTTTTAATCATGATTTTTATTTTATTTGCGTATAGTATATCATTACCAATAGCAAGACTGTATTTAGTTATGTTTTATATTAATTTTTGTTTGCTAAAATAAAGTATATCTGGAAGGACATTAAGAAAACGTGTTACACCTACCGGTACGTCACAAATAGTCATCCAGACTAACTTTTAGTGGTTGCCGTTGGCGTTTAATAGCAATAACCAGTGTGCATACAAATAATAATAGAAATTAATCGTAAGAATTTTTGTGAAAAGGGCTACAGGTATTTGTGTTTAAAACAAATAAGTACTGTAGAATCTATGTAAATATTTACATTTTTAACATGTCTTTAATGTCTTTGTACTCCTAGATAAAATTACAAATAGAAAAAATACTTAATTTCTACATCCTACATTACTGTACTGGTTCATAATGAGTATAGGCGCGGTTAACAAATCACGTGGGGTGGGAAAATAGAAACAGAAGCGGGGCTTGCAGCACGTGAATTTGCGGAATCAAGAGCATGTAAATATCAGATATAACTCTCAAATTTTATGGTTTCGATACGATGATCAATATATTGGCTTTCGTGATAACAATTACCCCGGTGTCTCGCAAGCCACACAAACAAAATAATAGACAGTTACGAGGGCTGTTCAATAAATAATGTCCTCGGTGCTCAGAACGAAGCAAAAGACGCTTTTCAATTTTTGTCTTCATTATTAAACATTAATGTTTTTGGAAGTAAATATATGATAAATTTTGATCCAATTCCGTTTTTAGAACTCATTTTTGGGTAAAACTGGAAAATGGCAGGAAAAGAAAGGTTTTTTAAGCTTGGAAATAGAAACAAGTCAAACATGATAGCGAATATTGTTTATGTGAAAAAACATTAATATAAACCCCTTTACTCTTCTGGGTATGCGGGTTTGGACGCTGTCTTGAAGAAATTCTGTAGTGGAAAAAAAATAAACCTTTTGATTTTTTGCAAAAAATGTTTCCAGAAATTAAACTGTCTCTCCGAATATTTGTTTGAACAGCAATACCACTAATGTTTAAGAAAATTACATATAAATTTGTATTGTTCTGCACTTTTCAATGCAGACATTCTGTTTTTAAAGTACCAATGTAAGTTTTGGTTTTAGGGTTTTAAGCAATATATTCATGTTCCAATATCTTTTTGAAAATAAAACTCTACAATTACTGATATTTTAAAATAATTGTAAAGAATTTTTGTCTTTTTAACTCATTTTTCAAAATATAGGGTGACATTTGGGTATCAAGCTTTTTTACCGTCAAGTTTCTTAAATACAGTGTAAAGAGATGTGATGTCTATCAAATTTGCTATGTGTTTAAAGTCAATCATGCATCATCAAATATTATTTATTGAAATTTAGTACATAAGTTGTTATAATTTTTGTTGGATCATGTAGCACTTAATGCCCATTATATAATTTTTTATTATTGAAATTTACCTGCTCTATTGTCTATAAAACAGGCATTTGTTGCTGTAAATGTCACATATTTCAGCGAATATTTGATTGGGATTTTTAACAAGTTTAAGCTTTAATGAAGCACACAGTTTACTGATTCTTTACCATTCAATTTCAATGCAGTGGAAAAGCCCTTGTTTCTTAGCTTCTCAAGATGAAAATATGTGATGAAAAGTGGTCACATAAACTGTTTTAAATTCATGAAAGATTCAATAATGAGAGAAAGTCAAGTTTAATGTCATATGGTATCTGTAATGTATGTCATATAGTTCAGGACATTATTTATTGAACAGCCCTCGTATTTTTTAAATATAGTCCAAAATACCTGACTTTTAAGGCTTTTTTCACCGATATTTGATATTTTACGTGCCAGGAAAACATTAAATTAATTATAAAAAAAAAATGGAAAAAGCCAGGAAAACGTAAGATATTTTGAACTAATTAAAATACTGTTACATTATATTTTGTACGCCGACGACAGTATTGTTGTTTTAATAGTCTTGTATGAAATGACTTAGAATTACTGAAAACTGCTTTATCAATGGCCTTCCTTTGACCTCGACTACCAACAATGCAAATAGAATTGGAATTATTCAATAATGCTTTCCCGGTTTTCTAACATGAATTGACTAGGTTTTGTTGACAACATGCTTTTTGTCGGACCCAAGAACCAAATGGTTCAAAGAGTTTGGTTAAATAAGATGGGTAGACAAAACGCATTTTGCCCGAGAACGCAGTCAATAGATGAAACATATGGAAGCAACAAATAGTATTGAAGATCAGTAGTTCATAAGACAATACAAAAAGCAGAGCAAACACGTTGAAATTTTCTGTAAGTTTTACTTTTTATTTTAAAAATTCTTGCATTTCCTTTCATGTTTGCGATGTTTGATAAAATATAGCTGATCGAGGAGTTTTTGTCGTTGGGGGGCAATCTACAAGGGACGTTCAATAAATAATGTCATCAGCTCGATGACATGCAACATAGGAATCATAATATGACATTAAGCTTGACTTTCTCTAATTATTGAATCTTTAATGAGTTGATTACAGTTTATGTGACCACTTTTCATCACATCGTTCCATTGTAAGAAGCTGAAAAACAAGGGCTGTTCGAGACACTGCATTTAAAATGAATAGTCAAGAATCGGTAAACTAGAGTGAAATTAAACGCTTCATTAAAGCTGCTGTAAAACTTGCTAAGAATCCCGAAGATATATTAACTGAAATATGTGAAATTTACAGCAACCAATATCTGTTTTATAACACATGAGCAAGTGGGTTTCAGTGTACAAAAATGATATAATGGGCATCAAAAATGGATACCGTCCTTCTCGACAAGGACATACAACATCCAATGTATATCTGCAAAAATTCAACAAATATCAGAGTATGTTTGATTGACTTTAAGACACATAGCAAATTTGATAGTCATCATTTTGGGAGTAGTTCACACTGTTTAAAGAAACATTTGATAAGAAAAAAGTTTAATACTCAAAGGTCACCCAATATTTTGAAAAATGAGTGAAAGCGACAGCGTGCAGAAATATCTAAATAATTATTTTAGAAAATAAAAAAATGTACTTATTCACGTTTGTCTGAAACTCAAACAGATTATGAAACTTGAATCCATTTTCTTTTAAACCCTCAAAACAAATTTACAATGAGATACACTTGACAAAACAGCAAAGGCCTGAAAAGAGCAAAGAATTGCAAGAACACAAAAACAGTTTTATATGCTATTTTCTTAAATTTTGGTATTAGTGGTCTTGTTCTTCAAATTCTTATTGGGGGAATAATTTCAATTTCAGGAAGAGTCTAAAAAGCAAATATTTTGCAAAAAAGTGAAAGGTTTATGTGAGGAAGGAGCCGGAATGAGGAATTCATTACATTTAATTTCTTTATAACAGCGTCCAAATCCATAGACCATGAAGAATAAAGGAGTTTTCTGGGTAAAAAGATAGTTAATGTTTGTCACATCAACAATATTGGCCAGAACTTTCAACTTTTGACTTGTTTCATTTCGAAAACTTGAAAAAAAAAACACCTTTCATAATTAAAAAAAAACAAGTACAGGAAATCATAGGATCTGCCATATTCCAGTATATGAAGGGCCTTACTCAAAAATGAGTTTTCTAAAAACAATCAGAAATGAAATAAAAATGTTACGGACATGTATTTTAATTAAAAGAGAATACTTAAGTGAAATCATTAAGACTAAATCATAGAAATGCGTCTTTTGTTTCTTTCCGAGCACCGATGACATTATTTATTGAACGTCCCTAGTACTAAAAAAAATTACCAACCCATGCATAAATTTCTCGATGACACAAAAAATTAAACTCACTTCCAAAACCTATTAAATTCTTTTTTGGGGGTGTGGATATAGTCGTTGACAGTAATAGTTCTTGCAATTAAATTGGGACCCCGATCTGATTAAGATAAGATTATTTGTTCTGCTCACATACATCGCTTCCCAAGGCCTTGCCTTGTGTAGCGATCTATGTTAGCGGATCAAAGGATCTCATTTTAAACAGATTGAGGGGCCCCCCGACCCCCCTCTTCATCAAATAATCAATTACTGATGATAAACCTTAAAATGGAGGGGATTTCAAGGTAAGGATTATATTTTACTTCTAAATTTTAAACGAAAATTATCTAAATCGTACGTGGTTGCTTGAGATAATAATCTTCATTGTTTTATATTCCAGTGTAGTTCAGGATGTTTGCCCCATTATAATTAAGGCTAGTACTTGTAAATAATGAATCACATTCATTATAAATAAACCACTCCACAGAGAGTCGATTTATTATTAAAGTCGACATTACGGCTTTGAGCTTCCACTTTGTGTCCTGAGTCTTATTAATATTTCAAGGATTCATTTGCAGGCGCTAGGCCTCAGTTTAAAAACGAATCTCTTTATTCATATAGTTATGGGAAAATGGTCAACTTTATTTGCCTTAAGGTAGTGAGCTATGGTACCCGCGTAACATGTGTAGCCATTGATGAACAAGACTACGAAGTCACAGTGAATAAAAACGTATTGTGTGTCACCGAATCAAGATTACAAGGATATGAAAATTTTGTAAAATGAAAGGACGTAACATCAAGATAGTTTTCTTTCTGATGGTGGTAAGAATGATGTACACAAAGGGGAGTTACCTGCGTGAAAAATTTAATTTTAAACAAGATGAAAAAGTCGAAATTTTGAATGCTACTTCTTTCCTTCGAAATATGCTGTTTAACAAAAACTCGGGCTATAAAGAAGCAGACGACCCTATTTCGCGCGCTGGATTACGGTTTGAAATTTCAAGATTAGAAAAGTTTGATGAAATTGCAGGAGACCTCCAACTTCTTTCCTCTCTTTTTATGCTTTGGTCTGACGTCAGATTGGCTTGGGATCCCGATAGTTTCTCCGTATTTCAGGAAAAGGCTGGATACGCTTTAAAAGTTGATTACTTACAGATGAAAATAAAAGACATCTGGACACCAGACATAAAATTATTTAATCCTCTAAAGGAAATGGATATATTCAAAGAAAAAGAAAATGACAAGGCCACTCTTGGATTCCCTGGTATGCTGTTCTATGACGGCTTACTGAAGACAGAAACCTACTGTAAACCGAACCTAAAGGACTTCCCTTTTGACGAACACGAATGTTCCGTCCAATTTGTTGTAACTTCTACATTAATTGCAAACATAAACAAGGAATCCCAAGTCTTCAATGACAATGCTAAATGGATGTATTTTCAAATGGCACCATGTGACCTTGACCTTGCACCAAGCCGTTATGGAGTAGAACATAACAATGAGCGTCGCGTTCTCGTTTTTCCTGTCAAACTTATTCGTAGACCCTCTTTTCTCTTTGTGAATATCGCTGTCCCACTTTTTGTTCTTAGTATTTTAAATATAGTTGTCTACTTTATCCCAGCCGTCCCAGAAGATAGACTGTCCTTTTGTATTGCCCTTCTGCTATCATTCACAGTGTATCTTATCTATGTTGCTGGACTTATTCCTGAAACCTCGAACCCAGTTCCTCGGGTGATCTATTTTCTGGTGTTTCAGTTCCTGCTAAGTGCCTTCATAACAACTTCCAGTTTTCTGACTGCGTTGCTTAACCAGCGGCACGAACAAACACCAATACCAATCGTATTCCAACGAATTATTGATAAAATACATAAAACACGTGCTCGAAAAGTTGAGAGGCAACAAGGGGAAACGAATCATCGGACTGAAAATAACACAACAGTAACGAGTGGAGACCAACATGTCGATAACGAAGAAGTTAAAAACAATGGTGTCTTTTACACAAAGACAACTTGGAAAAGCATTGCGTTCCTTGTGGACAGAGTATGTTTAACTGTAACTGTGATCATTCTTGTGATAGAAGTCATACTATTCTCATATCTTGCTTCTAAATTATCAAAC
Organism: Saccostrea cuccullata; assembly: GCF_032062105.1. Taxonomy (NCBI): domain Eukaryota; kingdom Metazoa; phylum Mollusca; class Bivalvia; order Ostreida; family Ostreidae; genus Saccostrea; species Saccostrea cuccullata. The sequence continues at coordinate 52,400 of NW_026933027.1, forward strand.
GAGGTGAATCCTGATTTTAAATCTGAAATATGTAAAGGAAGTGGACCAAGTAATCTGACAAAAATTTGCTTTGATGACATATCTGGTTTTTGTATTAACCCAACTGATATAGCATGATATTCTCTGTTGTTGATTTTCGTTACATTAGATTACATATTTTATAGTTAAAAAAACTGATACATGTATATATGCATGCGTATATTACATTTATATACATGTATATCTAATTTTTCAGTTGCTGTTAAATGCATTAAAACGCCATTTCCAGTAATTTGTTTTTTACTTTTTTGGTTAACAAACGCCAATATAAAAACTATTGGCTAATGCTAAAGAAAAGAAAAGAAATTGTGGTTGCTAAAGCAATGACCATTTGACCTTTAAGTTAACCTTGGTCATAACTTGAACAGTATGTGCAAAGGCTTTTATATTTCTCGTATACATTTCTTGTGACAAGTACTTAACCTGTGTATCATTAATTCTTTTTTTGATTATTGGTTTCTTAAGTCACTTCAGTTCGAAGATTTATTCATTAAAATAATATTTTCCTATAACTAATTTAAATTGTTATTTGTTATAATTTACTGTACGAGAGAATGTATTTTAAAAGTTCAAACGTACTTCCATACATTTAGAAAATACTCAAAAATGCGCAGACCTTTGTTACTATGGATTATTGCCTACCAGAGCCGACTGCCAACATTGGGATAATAATAGTACAATACATAATATTCAAATACAGTTCTCAGTTGATGCAAAAAGGATGATCCACTCCTATGAATTATGTGCAAATAAAGATGACGACAGCTGCACGTATAATTTGTCGCTTATTTGCAATACATCAATCGTGAATGGTAAGAACAGAACAGTCAACAGATTAAGCTTCTTGAATTATGCCTTCATTTTCTTAGTTATATAAATTATTTTTTTTAAAGTATAATTTGTTTAATTTCTCAATTTTTCAATGTTTATACAAAATGGAGAAAGCGCAGTGCAATATTCAAAAAAATTATATTTACATCACGTGTGTAATTTCTTTATCTTTATTTCTGTAGTTAAGCATTGCTTTTTCTTTCAGAAAACTCAGACATTGAATCTGTGTGTTTAGGTAATAGTCACTGTTCTTCTAAACACCACCTCTTTTGCAATAGATTTAATAAGTCTTTGGAAATGGGAAAGTATGGAATCTGTAAATGTGACCACGGATATATTGAATGGAATGGAAGATGTATCAAAGGTAACAATATTTAAGATCAGACTTCTACAATCATTAAAAAAAATATAGCAGGATTTTTAAAGACACACAAAGCACAAAAAATGACAAAGTAAGAAATATTTTGGTTCTGCTTATTAAAAACATACGAAACGTAAGTTGTACTTTATCATGTTTTCCCTACAGTTTCAAATGCGTGAAGGAACTCTGAGCTACATTTTAATGTTTATATATGCAGTAGTACATTGGTTTCTTTTAAAACAAGTTTGGATAAACAAAACGCCGAAAATATATGTTTAGCATTTTTTTGCATATATTTTCTTTTATATAATAAACAACTTTTATCAATTTATGTTTTTCAAAACCCCTGGTAATGCATGATGATTTTTTGTCTACAAACATCTAATGGCACTATAATCTTAAAATGAAGGTAATAAAGGTCTATAATATTTTAAAAATTACAAGTAGGTAAGGTATTTTGCGTATGTCCTTATTGTTCACTTCTTTTTTTTTATTCAGATCACCTTGCACTTGGGCGTTTCTGTCGTCACAGTATCCAATGTCAAGGTCATGATAATTGGGCCGCGTGTTTACAGGATTTACAGGGAAGAAAACGGTGTCAGTGCAAGCCTAATTACGTTAAAATAAAACGAAATTGTGTGGAAGGTATACAAAAGATGTATTATTTGGTGGTTCCTCGTGCAGATAATTATTTCAATGAAAATCATTATTTAAGACTTACATGGTATACCCTTTAAGTGTAATATTCTGTGCCTCACTGAATGCAAACAGCAAAGGCAGATTTTTTTCTCTTTGTGGTTTGTTGGATTTCTTTTAGTAACATCTGCCACACTGGTACATATTTCAAAATTCTTTACATTTATCACATTTATTTGGCTTAATATATAATTAAAAGTTCTGGATCAGTATGCTGTTTGGGTGGAATGGCTTCCTGAACCAATTTGGGATCTCAGAATAGATGTAAAGTCTGGTCAATTATACTTTATGAAGAACACTAGTACAATAAATGTTCGAGCTATTGAAGTGTTTGTTATTTTCTCACCCAAACTGACAAAATGTTTTAAACCCGCCAAGTAAAATCATGAACAATTTAATACTATGGAACACAGTAATGACATTTAAATGAATTATTTATACTGACACTGAAAAAAGACGCAACACACTAGTTTTAGGGGGAAAATACTTAGAGAGTATCAATTTAATTTAATGTGAGTATATTTCTACTTTATTGTTCATTGGTAAAAGAGCTTTAAAGATTTTCATTATTGAAATGTTTATAGCCCTCTTAACAGAAATCATAAATTTGCATTTTTAATATGAATTATTGACAATATTTTGGGTTTTCAAGGTTTTTTAGCTGTTAATGATAATATAAGTTTTTACATATTTTACATATTTAAGGATGTAAACCCATATTAAAATGACTGAAAGCACTCTTTATTGTCATTGAAAATCAAAATATAGAAAAAGGAGAGCTGCAGATGCAAATATACACTACATAACGACTTATCGGACTCATGTGTTTCAAAAGCATGAATAATATTATTTTACATATGTACACATTAGTTTAATTTAGTAATTTAAGATGAATTTTTTTTTTACTGATATACCAGAATTTAAAAATGTACATCAAAATATTTATTTATATACATTGATAAAACAATGCATGGTAGAAACAGATTAAAAATAATTTACAATTAACATAATGATGACACCACAATTGTTTTTTAGGTTTAAAGATTTATGTACATTAATAAAAAGTAATACAAAAAAATACTGCATTTAAACAATGTTATTTTTGCATCAAGAAAAGTTTTAAAGTTCTATTTTATTGTTATACATGTAAATATATATTCTCAAAATTTATATAAAAACATAATTAAATTTCATGATTTTTCAAATTAATATACATCATTTATAATGTCATTTATTATAACATTACTGTTTTCTAGGAAACCTTACTCTACATGCAGCATGTC
>NW_026933028.1:0-5411 GCF_032062105.1 Saccostrea cuccullata
TTTTATTTACATTGAATATTAATTAATGAATCTAGGAAATAGCGATTTTTCCCAACCAAATCAATTTCTACGCAATTTAGATAGCTTAGAAAAATTGCAGTTACCTCGCTTTGAACGGCGTGATGTAGAAAAATGTCCATGACTCACAACTGCATGAGATGTTTTCCCTTGACCAAGGTCAAGGTCATTGGAGAAATTTGATTTAACAAAAATCCAAATGACCTTGACTTTTGACTTTGATATTTGACCTTGACCTTTGACCCCTTACTAAAAAAGTAATAAAGAAATATTCATTACCTTTATCTACATTCAGCTTCAAATGTTAATCTCAAGTTTATCTCTCTCTCTCTCTCTCTCTTTTTTGGATGACCTTGACCTTGATAAATGACCCCTATTATCCAAAGGTCACAATCAAGTTTAATGATGTTGAGGTATTTGCAACTTTTACTCAAACAAATGTTTACCCCCCCCCCCCCTCCTTTTTTAAAAAAAAAATCAACAGCAGTATAGAGAAAATGTCTACAAGTCAAACGACACAATAAATCGACAAAGATTCGGAGAAAAAGAAAGAAAAGACCTTAAAGAAAGTGTCCTGAGAGTTTTAAGGGGTCTTAAAATATAATGAAATTCTAGGGAAAATCGGCAAAATCTGCATTTTTTTTCTGTCTGAAATTTTGTATTGCTGAGCATAAAAATTAATTAAAGCCCGTATTGGCTATTTTTGCAATTTTTTTTAAATATCATTCGATTCTCCTACTCATTACGATTTTTTAATACCAAGTATTCTTGCTTTCTTTAGTGTATGTAATTTATTTAAATTTTATTTGGATTTAATATTAATTTAATGAATCTTTATTTAATTTTAAATTTTTTTTTTTTTTCTAGAATAACATAATCCCAAGAAATAGCGACTTTCAGCCTAGTAAAAAGAAATACACGTTTCTTCCCTGTGTTTCCCTTAGAATTACATGTTTGGAATTTTATTTATGTCTTACTTTGAATTCCATCCCTATTTGGTCAGGAGTTTTAAAAACCCAACCCATTCACCCTTTTCCATAATTACAAACTGCCTTGCATCTCTTGCTCATGTTTCTCCTGCTCTTAAAAATTTATCGCCATCCATTTCAAACATAAAACAACTAAATTATATTTTCAAACATCTCTTTAATACATGTATAATGCATATATGCAGGTACACTGGGCATTTCACAACGTTTTCACTTACGCTTCCGTCTTGTGGCAATCAAATGCATGTTATTCATATTTTAGGTATATCGTAATTTTAATTAGGCCCTACCCCTTACACTAACTCGAAAACAATCTCATTCAAGCTCATATATACACCTAGGAGCGTGTTCAATGTTTGAACGTGCTCCTTTCGTGATCAATGAACATGGTTGTCCCAGTGACTGTATAATCCAGGAAGTTCTTAGAGTATATTTATACCAATGCAAAGTCATTGGGTATTTCTTCACTTTCAATAACATTCGATTCTCCTGCTCAAATACGAAATTTTAATACCAAGTATTCTTGATCTCCTTTGTATGTAGAGTTATTTAATTTTATTTACATTGAATATTAATTGAATGAATCTAGGAAATAGCGATTTTTCCAACCAAATCAATTTTACGCAATTTAGATGCTAGATAATTGCAGTTCCTCGCTTTGAACGGCGTGATGAAGAAAATGTCCATGACTCACAACTGCATAGATGTTTTGACTATGACCTTGGTAGGTCAAGGTCATTGGGAAATTGTTAAGCTTAAAATCCAAATGACCTTGACTTTTGACTTGATATTGACCTTACCTTTGACCCCTTACTCAAAAAGTAATAAAGAAATATTCATTACCTTTATCTAATTCAGCTTCAAATGTTAATCTCAAGTTTATCTCTCTCTCTCTCTCTCTCTCTTTGGATGACCTTGCTTGATAAATGACCCCATTGATCCAAAGGTCACAATCAAGTTTAATGATGTTGAGGATTTGCAACTCTTACTCTAACAAATGCTTATATGCCCCCTCCTTTCTTAAAAAAAAATCAACAGCAGTATAGAGAAAATGTCTACAAGTCAAACGACACAATAAATCGACATAAGATCGGAGAAAGCAAGAAAAGACCTTAAGAAAGTTCTGAGAGTTAAGGTGATTTAAAATATAATGAAATTCTAGGGAAAATCGGCAAAATCTGCATTTTTTTTCTGTCTGAAATTTTGTATTGCTGAGCATAAAAATTAATTAAACCGTATTGGGGAGCGTGTACAATGTTTTAACGTGCTCTCTTTGCGTGATCAATGAAATCATGGTTGTCCCCGAGTCGACTCGTATAATCCAGGAAGTCTGCTTAGAGTATATTTATACCAACTGCGAAAGCTTGCATTGGGTATTTCTTCACTTTTTGTCAATAACATTCGATTCTCCTGCTCAAATACGAAATTTTAATACCAAGTATTCTTGATCTCCTTTGTATGTAGAGTTTATTTCAATTTTATTTACATTGAATATTAATTGAATGAATCTAGGAAATAGCGATTTTTCCCAACCAAATCAATTTCTACGCAATTTAGATAGCTTAGATAAATTGCAGTTACCTCGCTTTGAACGGCGTGATGTAGAGAAAATGTCCATGACTCACAACTGCATGAGATGTTTTGACCTATGACCTTGAGTAGGTCAAGGTCATTGGAGAAATTGTCGATTTAACTTAAAATCCAAATGACCTTGACTTTTGACTTTGATATTTGACCTTGACCTTTGACCCCTTACTCAAAAAGTAATAAAGAAATATTCATTACCTTTATCTACATTCAGCTTCAAATGTTAATCTCAAGTTTATCTCTCTCTCTCTCTCTCTCTCTTTTGGATGACCTTGACCTTGATAAATGACCCCTATTGATCCAAAGGTCACAATCAAGTTTAATGATGTTGAGGTATTTGCAACTCTTACTCTAACAAATGCTTATTCCCCCCCCCTCCTTTCTTAAAAAAAAATCAACAGCAGTATAGGAAAATGTCTACAAGTCAAACGACACAATAAATCGACATAAGAGTAAAAGCAAGAAAAGACCTTAAAGAAAGTGTCCTGAGAGTTTTAAGGTGAGTCTCTAAAATATAATGAAATTCTAGGGAAAATCGGCAAAATATGCATTTTTTTTCTGTCTGAAATTTTGTATTGCTGAGCATAAAAATTAATTAAAGCCCGTATTGGCTATTTTTGCAATTTTTGTTAATATCATTCGATTCTCCTCTTTACGACATTTTAATAAGTACTTTGTTTTTTAGTGTATGGAATTTATTTCAATTTTATTTGGATTTAATATTAATAGAATGAATCTTGATTTCATTTGAAAAAAAAAAAAAAAAAAAAAAAAAAAAAAAAAAAAAAAAAAAAAAAAAAAAAAAAAAATTCCGTCTTGATGCGCAGATCAAATGCATGTTATTCATATTATTAGGTATATCGTAATTTTAATTAGGCCCTACCCCTTACATCTTAACTCGAAAACAATCTCATTCAAGCTCATATATACACCTAGGAGCGTGTTACAATGTTTTGAACGTGCTCTCTTTGCGTGATCAATGAAATCATGGTTGTCCCAGTGACTCGTATAATCCAGGAAGTTGCTTAGAGTATATTTATACCAACTGCGAAAGCTTGCATTGGGTATTTCTTCACTTTTTGTCACTAACATTCGATTCTCCTGCTCAAATACGAAATTTTAATATCAAGTATTCTTGATCTCCTTTGTATGTAGAGTTTATTTCAATTTTATTTACATTGAATATTAATTGAATGAATTAGGAAATAGCATTTTCCAACCAAATCAATTCTACGCAATTTAGATAGCTTAGATAAATTGCAGTTACCTCGCTTTGAACGGCGTGATGTAAGAAATGTCCATGACTCACAACTGCATGAGATGTTTTGACCTATGACCTTGAGTAGGTCAAGGTCATTGGAGAAATTGTCGATTTAAGCTTAAAATCCAAATGACCTTGACTTTTGACTTTGATATTTGACCTTACCTTTACCCCTTATCAAAAAGTAATAAAGAAATATTCATTACCTTTATCTAATTCAGCTTCAAATGTTAATCTCAATTTATCTCTCTCTCTTTTATCCTATAAATGACCCCTGAATCCATTCTTCACTTTTTGTCAATAACATTCGATTCTCCTGCTCAAATACGAAATTTTAATACCAAGTATTCTTGATCTCCTTTGTATGTAGAGTTTATTTCAATTTTATTTACATTGAATATTAATTGAATGAATCTAGGAAATAGCGATTTTTCCCAACCAAATCAATTTCTACGCAATTTAGATAGCTTAGATAAATTGCAGTTACCTCGCTTTGAACGGCGTGATGTAGAGAAAATGTCCATGACTCACAACTGCATGAGATGTTTTGACCTATGACCTTGAGTAGGTCAAGGTCATTGGAGAAATTGTCGATTTAAGCTTAAAATCCAAATGACCTTGACTTTTGACTTTGATATTTGACCTTGACCTTTGACCCCTTACTCAAAAAGTAATAAAGAAATATTCATTACCTTTATCTACATTCAGCTTCAAATGTTAATCTCAAGTTTACTCTCTCTCTCTCTCTCTCTCTCTGGGGGGGGGGGGGGGGGGGGGGGGGGGGGGGGGGGGGGGGGGGGGGGGGGGGGGGGGGGGGGGGGGGGGGGGGGGGGGGGGGGGGGGGGGGGGGGGGGGGGGGGGGGGCCCCCCCCCCCCCCCCCCCCCCCCCCCCCCCCCCCCCCCCCCCCCCCCCCCCCCCCCCCCCCCCCCCCCCCCCCCCCCCCCCCCCCCCCCCCCCCCCCCCCCCCCCCCCCCCCCCCCCCCCCCCCCCCCCCCCCCCCCCCCCCCCCCCCCCCCGAAAACAATCTCATTCAAGCTCATATATACACCTAGGAGCGTGTTACAATGTTTTGAACGTGCTCTCTTTGCGTGATCAATGAAATCATGGTTGTCCCCGAGTCGACTCGTATAATCCAGGAAGTCTGCTTAGAGTATATTTATACCAACTGCGAAAGCTTGCATTGGGTATTTCTTCACTTTTTGTCAATAACATTCGATTCTCCTGCTCAAATACGAAATTTTAATACCAAGTATTCTTGATCTCCTTTGTATGTAGAGTTTATTTCAATTTTATTTACATTGAATATTAATTGAATGAATCTAGGAAATAGCGATTTTTCCCAACCAAATCAATTTCTACGCAATTTAGATAGCTTAGATAAATTGCAGTTACCTCGCTTTGAACGGCGTGATGTAGAGAAAATGTCCATGACTCACAACTGCATGAGATGTTTTGACCTATGACCTTGAGTAGGTCAAGGTCATTGGAGAAATTGTCGATTTAAGCTTAAAATCCAAATGACCTTGACTTTTGACTTTGATATTTGACCTTGACC
>NW_026933029.1:0-5448 GCF_032062105.1 Saccostrea cuccullata
GTCACAAGCCAATTGTAAAGATTCTGTAAAAGTTTCATTAAATTTCACTCAGTAGTATAAGAGGCGTTGCGGATAAGAGATGGGTACCACAAAGGGTAACAGAAGGACGGACGGAAGGACGGACAGACATAACGATTACTAAATACCCTCCAACTTTTCAAGCGGGAGGTATAATGATTGCCTGTTACACATGTTACAATAGAAGTTACATGTAAGATGTACGAAACAATAAATTTGAACGTAAAGATGAAATAACAAGTGAATGGCTTATTTGTCAAAGTAAGAAGACAACAGTTACTAACTTACCTTTAACATCAACCTAAAAAGTCAATTAAAATATACAAATTTCAAGCAGAGTAGACGCTGCCCTCTAAAACGAGGTGGGATAAGGTGTCATGAATCGAATTTACCTTTTTTGTTAAATATTTGTATTTGTTTTTCCACATTATCCAAGCTCTTTTCTACAACTTCAACTCGCTTGCTTAGCTTTTCTATGGTCTTCTTTTCTGTTACGAATTCTTTATCGTCAGTAGGTTCCGAAAATTCTTCTAATGTGTCTACTTTCGTTTTTAAGTCTTTATTGTTCAGTCTAATGATCGATAACTCTTCATTACGTTTCTTCACTTCCTTGTAAATATCACTCAATCTCTCTTCGAAAACGTAAGCTGCTCCAAAAACAAATGCTATCACAAGTCCTGCAATACAATGTTTAATAGAATCCATTGCAATAATGGAAATGTTTATCTGCTTAAACACTGTGTTCAGTAATCACGGTATATTATTTCCCACAAGGTGAAGTTATGAGTTAAAAACAACTGAAGCATGCACAGCCGGGTATTTATTCAATGTAAACGTTTATGTAGAATTTAAAATTTTTGCAAAAAAAATCTAAACAATAATGTCCTCCTTTGACTTGCCTTATGATATTACAGTTTATTTATCTTTCATTCGTTACATTATTTTAATAGTCAAATAAATGGTTCCAGTGTAACTGGATATTATTTTTCGCCGTACAATTTTTAGTCGCCAGTTGGAAAAATCACTGATATGTTCCGAGTTTATTTTGAAAACATACCAATTTCCAAATGGGCTGATTTGGTCATAAATTAAGATATTTTTGTTTCGTTTTAAGTTTTTATCGCAATTTTACATAGACCACTGAATTGGATAAAAATGTCAAATTCGATAATTTTGCCATTATGTCAATTTCTATCTTGAACAAGGTTCAAATTATGTTGGGCAGAAAATGAATAATATTTTTTTCCTTTTTAACTTTGTAGGTAGAATTATGTTTCGTCTTATCCTATTTACTGCGTTACAGTAGTCCGTCAACGATTCAACTATGGCTAAAAATGAACTTTGAATTTAATATTTAGTTTTAAAAACAACGCTCGTGTAGCTGTTAAATTGTGTACTCGACAAAAAGGTATATCCGATATCATATTTATTGCGTAAAATTAATGCACATAGATTTTAAGAAACATAGGGATGGATCTTCTAAAATAAAATTATGCTTATGCACAAGTTTCATATAGTATAAACAAAGAAAAACAGCCAAGGTCATACACATGAGAGATGCATTTGCTTACTTATTTGCTTTTTGTTTGGTTTGTGTTTGCTCTTTCAAAAATAAGTCAATTGTGTACCAAGGAACATTAAAAGAAGCTATATTATAGACAAGGTGTTAGGAATTATCGTTGCGTTAAACTTGCTTGTAAAACTGAGATAAAATTGTACTCTGAAAGCATTTACGTCAGAGCACATAACATATCGTAAATGGCTTACACCACCATCGTTGTTCGAGTCAGAAGTATTAATTCATATATACATGTATAAAGCTCTAAATAACGGAAGGATATAAGAATACAAAAAATATTAAATAAAATAAAAATGAACATAAAGTTAATTAATAATATTATTTGAATATCTAGAAGAAAAAAAAAAGATTTCAATTTGCTTTTCATAATTTAGATCTTCAATTCACCACTTGTACTACGCTTGCGCGTCATAAGGTTAATCTGAGGTCAGGGGTAAAACAATCAGCGCTGCAGTGTAAACAATGCTAGACAGAGAGTATGTGAATCCCTGGTATTAGACTCGATTAGATAATTTAGGCATATTATTTAATTTAGAAAAATTGATTATTTCACTACTTACTTATTTGAGGAAGAAAATAATAAATAATCAGGGTTGTAAGACAGGGAACATTGAAGTATATCTCGTTTCAAATTTGCCCGGTGTTCTATTTACTACGTGCAAGAGGTTTATTAATTTATGTCAGTTCAGGTTCATAGGCACTCCCCATCTTAATTGTTAAAGAAATATCTCTACTATACTATAAACAATTTGTTTATAGTACAGTAGAGATATTTTTTAACAATTAAGATGAGGAGTGCCTATGAATTTGATCAAAGCACTGAATGTAATCTAAATCAATGGTTTGAATTGAAACAGCAGAGGAAAGTACAGTATGCTTACGTTGGTCTGTGTGCTGTGAAAAAATTATCAACATATATATACAGTTGGTACGGTGTACTTTTAATTACCTTTGCTTTAATTCTAGCATATGATGAACACCATCCTGTATCATGTTTTTTTTTTTTATTGGAGAGATCTTTGGTTCAATATTACACTTACATGTACAGATGAAGAATGTTTATAGTACATGTATAAATATATGCATTCATAAGCTGTGACAACTTCTAAGAGATTTACAATAGGCCCCTTAACAGTATGTTATTATCAATTTCAGTTAAGTGTACAGTTTTGCATTACGTCACATTCTATGATGACAGCTGCACTCAAGCTGCACTCAAGGTAAATAGTACACGCCTCCTAGCCGGAAGCTTTATGACCGGAACCCTAATCCCTGATTGGTTGCTCTTGCAGCAGACCTTTTCCGTGTCAATGTTGATAATATGAGTTGACCAGTCACACAGCGGAGCGTGAATTATATACCCTGGATGCATCTGTCGAAAAAGATTGTGACGTAATACAAAACTGCACACTTAACTGAAATTTATAATAAATGTGGGCTATGTTTAAGATCAACAGAGGGAGATGAGGATTCCAACTTTCTGTAGGAGTGTAATTGTGGATATAACAATGAATCACATGTAGAAAACTTCAAAAGTTTTATAGTGAAACTTTTACACCTCACATTGTTTTAGAGCTATAGATATAAAAATAAATTTTTGGACATGTATCAATGTTGACCTTTGACAAAAGATTAAAGTCAGACTTCCACTAAAGGTTTCTAAAAAATCAATTTTTTAGGGGGTCCAAGCTGTTTTTTTTTTCTCCTGAAGTTTTGAAATATGAAAATCTTCCCAAAAATTATTTTAAAATTTATTACAAAAGGTGTTAAATAATTGGATTGAATGGATTCACTACAGGAAATATGAAAAAGTTATGGATTTTAATTCTTTATCATGTCCATTGATGTATTGTAGAACCATATTATAAAAGGTGTTATGGTTCTACAATACATTAAAGAACACGATAAAGTCCATAATATTTTCAAATCCTATTGTGAATCATTCAATCCAAGTTTAAACAAAAAAATATCACATGGAAAGAATCAGAGTCATAGATTTAAAGCAAATTTCAAATAATATGTAATTCATTTGTTTTCATAACTTTTAAATATTAATTAAATAATATACTGTTGAGGTCAAAGTTCTCTGTGAAATTGTCATATTTGAAATGAAAAAAAAACCCACTGGTAGACAACCTTCAACATACATGTAATAATTATCCCTTAAATATACATGTGATGTAATACCTAAGGTAATTTTTATAAAACAGAAACAGGTTATAGCATATTTCACATAATTAGAACTTAATGTGAATGGCATTGTGTATTTTGCATAACTTTTCAACTCCAATATTTTTTTTTTTTGTTCAAGACAATATACATGTTACTATTGGTCTTTTTTGTTATTAACAATAAAAGATGTCAATATTTTACTCAACTCATCTGGGAATACATATACAATAAAACATGCTTATAACAAAGAACTACAAATGCCATGGACAGACAATTTTGATTTGTTTTAACCATAATTTTTTTTATATCTGTTAGTTAAATTAGTTTTATATTTTTAAGACGGAGAATGAAAATCACTTCACTATCAGCTTCAATTCATTGTTCCTCTCGCAGACTGAATTGTCTAGTAATGCCAGGCTTTTTCTTCACACCTTAGCCATTCAGATTAAATGATTGGACTTATGCTGTTCTTTCATCATGGAAATACTGCATGGATGAAGCTTTTTGTTGTAGATATGTAAAAAACTGCATTGAAAACCTCAATATCTAAGCCCGTGCAAAAATTGAACAACTGATTATTTTTTGGCACCATTTCATGGTATATTTTAGAATCTCTCTAAACCGTATTGAAAAAAAAAAGCACAGAATATAGGTCTTTGAGGGAAATCAGCAAAAACAGGACCCTCCTCTCCAATCTCCCATGCAGAGTTGTCATTCATTCCTCTCTAAGACACTCTCCTTTGGAATGAATGAACCGATGGAAGATAGTGCCTCTTTTCATCAGAAAGTATTTTCAAATAATCATGGCCATTGTTTATTGGTGCCTGTTAAATTAATTAAGAAAGTAATCAGTAATTAATCTTGCATGCAATCCGCAAAATATTTAGAATATTTGGTAAAAGATACAGATATATTCAATTGCAATTTGTGTATATATTTTTTTAAAGATTTAGTCTTGTTATTTCAAAAATAAATTTGAATATTAATAGAAATATGTACATATATATATTTATGTATTGCCTTAACAGTTTTAGATGACTCTTGGTCAAATTCATGCTGTCCATCAGTACAATGTAGCTGTTGGGTGTTTATCAGCCTTTGATGCAGTTTCTACTAAAATAAAAACAAGAGGCCCATGGGCCACATCGCTCACCTGAGAAGCTTTGACCATTCTGTTCTTTACCAGATTTCCCCCTTGTAATACATTATGTATCCCCACCCTACCCCACTGATCATAATTAAGACATTTTGAAATCAACTACCCCAGGATCCTTCCATGTGCAAATAAGTTTCAGCTTTTCTGGCACAGTGGTTCTTGAGAAGAAGGTTTTCAAAGATTTTTCCTATATATTTTTATGTTAAACTTTGATCCCCCCATTGTGGCTCCACCCTTCCCCTGGGGGTCATGATTTGAACAATTTAAAATCTACATTACCCAAGAATGCTTCCACATAAGTTTCAACTTTTCTGGCCCGGTGGTTCTTGAGAAGAAGTTTTTCAGATTTTTCCAATATATTTCTATGTAAAACTTTAATTACCAATTGTGGCCCCACCCTTCCCCCGGGGGTCATGATTTAATTTAGAATCTACACTATACCAGGATGCTTCCACATAAGTTTCAGCTTTTCTGGCCCAGTGGTTCTTGAGAAGAAGATTTTCAAAGATTTTTCTTATATATT
>NW_026933030.1:0-53714 GCF_032062105.1 Saccostrea cuccullata
AGCCATTGTAATTTACTATTTTGGGTTGTTAAAAAAGGCAGACAATAAAATTCTTTCCAGTTTGTATCAGTCAAGGTGAAAAATTTTGCCCATTTTCCCATACCAACAGGTTTTATTTATTTACTGATTTATTTAATATATCATACATAGGCTTTGATCCTTTTTTGGTTAATACAAAGACTTGGATATTACATGGAATATCTGGTTTATGAATAAATCCATTTCTACAAAAGTTATACTTCTTTAAATCTGCAAGTATCGCTTGTTATATGCCTGTATAGGTTAAATAATTAATTTTCAAATCATAATTGTGTTGAATATTGTCTAGTGATAGGAAGTTACTATTTTCATCTAAAAGATCATATACATATTTTATTCCCTTTGCATACCAAGACTTGTAAAATATTGCTTGATTTTCGATTTTGAAATTGTTGTTATGCCATAAAGGTTGACAGGCATATTCTTGCCAATTTCTTATCTCACTAAATGATACTCCGGCCCTCCATATGAATATAATAACATTTCCATGTTTTGCTATGGGAAAACCAAAATATGTGTCGGATCAAAAAGTAAAAAGGAGGTCATAATGGCAATATGTAATAAAGATACAGTGAAAGTTTCATCAAATTTCATTCAGTGGTATGAGAGGAGCTGTGGATAAGAGATGGGTACCCCAAAGCGTTACAAACGGACGGATGGACATACTGATCACTATATACATTCCCGCTTGAGAAGAGGGGGTACAAAAAAATCTCTCAAATTCAAGACACCTAGCTTTCTATTTTGTGACTGTATAGATTTGTTGTCTTTTGGGTTAGAAAGGTCATTCTATCAAGAAGAATTTTATCATCTGAAATCACATTGTGTGCATATTTTGGTGAGTAAATTGTATAATTATGCAATTTAAGTACGAAGTTAAGTGCGCCTGCAGATTCCTTGTGATTTCTATTACTTACAAGCTTTCCTACCAATAGGCCTTAACTTCAATCTAGTCAACACTTCTCTTGACAACAAAATTTTCTTGAACACTTAAAAACTATTAAGGCAACTTATAATGACACTTCTTTGTTAGGTGCTAAGGTTGTATCAAGAATCAAGGGAAAATTGAACACAAACATTTTCCTCTTTCAGATTTTGTAAATTTCAAAATTTAAATTTAAATACTCTTTTCAATACAAGATTATCCGTTAACAACATGAAATATTTATGAATGATTTTGAATCTTTGACTGAGAATAACAAAATGCAAATGCAGGGACACAGAATCATAGCTAGACAATGAAGAAAATTTATGGTTTACGTATATTATACTGATAATATTTAATAAATATGTTTGTATTTGGATATCACTGGTGGAGTATATTATATTCAGATGTCTATACTGTAACAATTACTAGCCCTCTAATTGGTCGTGTGGTCCATCATTTTAAAAATCATATTAAGTTATGTTGCGTTAGACCTTCCACATGAACATAAAACATTTATTTTTATTCTAAAAATAGATCAAGAATTTCTAACAACTAATATGAATTAGTAACCCTCGAACTACAATGTTTACTCGCTTTAATACTCGGGGAATACTGCTCTTGGGGTAGCTTAATTTTCAGATTATCTTCTAAAAAGCAATTATTGTATGATACTATTAACTTTTTATATGATGAAGAATGGTGAGACAGGTAATAGGTATAATGTCTTCGGAATTGTCGTCAAAAGTTTATCTTTACAAAAGAAGTAATTAAACAATAATCCGTGTCATTAAATAATTCTAAGTCATTTACAAAAGTATCCTCCAACTTCCAATGTATATTTGATAATTATTTCATTAATTAAAAAACGAACTTCATTTTCTGCAAAACGACTCAGAATTGAGCAGTTTGAGTATTTTACGAAATTCGAGTGTATATGACATCATTTTGAATTGCCATTTTGAACTAATTAATAGATTTCAAATTTAAACGACTAAATTTTCCGAATCAAAGTAATGATAATATTAGTGTTCTATTGCCATTTTACGTAGTTGTACTATGTTCTGTTAGATTTTCACAAATTCTATTTAAACGGCATTAAGAAATAATTTAAAAAATATGAATATCCGCCATTTTGAATCGCCATTTTGACTTTTAACTTACAGCTGCACCATCATTTAATGGTAGAAAAGAGAGATGTAGAAAAAAATACAAATCTGCAGTATATTTATGTTAGCAAATGTAAAATCCTGAACAAAGCAGAATATAGAAACAATAGACAAATAGACGAATTGAGTGTAAAAACGACTAATTTTTTGAGTTAAATTAATTAGATTAGCATTCTATTATCATTTTTATAGTTGTAGTACACTCAGTGGGATATTTACACATTATTTCTTCATTTTGAACGATATTAAGAAAAAATTAGAAAAATTGGATGTCCGCCATTTTGAATCGCCATTTTGACCTCTTTAACGCCATTTTCATGAAGGCCAGCATATTTTTTTCGGAATCAGCATACTCAAATTAGGTTAAAAAACTATGCTGGACCAAATAATAATTATTTGCCGTTAGAAGTTATTTCTAGCCTTCTGTTTAAAAATCAGGACCAGACTTTTTGGACAAGGTCATTGTATCGACCATAGAACTAACGAAATGATGACTTTAAACGAGACTGCTGATATTCTTGTTACATCAACTTGCTTGTCAATATTTTACCTCGTTTTAGAAATTGTTCATACGTACAGCATGCTCCTGCGTATCGAATCAACTGAGATATATATTGTCACTGATAGTCGAGCGGATTTACCATTTTACAAAATTTTAAATATAACTCAAACTATTCTTTCTTTCTTACTATTTACATATTTAATTATTCATGATAAAAATGTACAAAGTCAATGTGATTGCTGCTGTTGTCCTGGTGACCAGTTGCACCTCTTGCTTTCCACCTCACAGGCTGGAGGATGGACTATAGGTTCCAAGGGTGGCGGCCTATATACTACACTCCAAGGGCGATATACACTGGGCAACTCACTGTCGTATACCAACTTTGACGTATGGCTGGAACCTGCTCCAGCATATACATACAAGTTTTACTTACAAGCTCTAGTGGCTTTACACAAAAATGCTTTACATTCATTATATGATCATAATGAACACGTCTTAGATATTAAAGACTCATTTACATACACTCATGAGAAGTTACAATTATACGTAGAACTTCTACACAGATGCAATATTACGATTTGCTACTCTACTGACAAACTATTATGACAGCAATTGTACACCGTACTTTTAAATAGTCAAATACGTGTTAATAAATATATAGAAATCAAATTAAACGAAACATACATGCTAAAAATGATGAGAAATACGGTTTCTAGATGTTTTAGGACAAATGAATGATACTTTACGCTGTAAATAACTAAAATGAAAATATAAACGACCTTGCCTCAGAAAAGCTGGACCATAGTGTTCTTTTTAAAAAGAATGGAATGCCAGAGCAAACCCTGCAAGTTTTACTCAGTACATACAAAATATAAATGCTGGATATTCAAATCAAGGTTATACGTGAGAGGGGTAAAGACGTCCTCCACTCTGGACTGCCGTGTCCAAACTATCTTGCACGGACCTGGCGGGTTTAAAGGTCCAGTGAATTGAGGTTCAATAAAGGTATATACAGTTAAAACATGTCTAAAAATAAAGGGGTTCCACACGAGATATATGCATAAAATTAAAAAACTGTAACAAAATTATAATATGGGGATTCTAATGTGCGTTCCATTCATTCGTTCTGAATCGATTCCGGACCTTCTGTTCTTCGTGATGAATGGAATGAACCGGAAATGAAGAGAAATTTTCAACATGGCTGTTAATGGACGGAAAGCGTGTTTCCTTTATGTTTTATTTGAAGATTCCGACACAATGACTCTGATTCTGAGGACGAAAATATATTATTAACTGCACTAGCAAGCACTATGTAAGTAAATACATCATGTGTGTTTTATAGTGGCTTAGGTATTAGAATTGAAACAAAAATTTAAAAAAATCTTAAGGGAGGTTGGCATATGAAATAAATATTCATTTGGACGTTTTTTCATTTACAGAAAGAAAGAAAATCCAAAAATTTATGGATATGTGGAGGCTGTGGTTCCCCTTTATTCTGATGCTTCATTTAGAAGAATGTTTCGAATGTCAAGACAGACATTTCAAATCCTCTCTTCATATCTAGAGGAAGTTCGAGAGATGAAGAAAGGCGGTAATGGTGGTAAAGAACGAATGCCTCCACATAAAGAAATTTTAAATTTTAATAGGGACTCTGGACAGCATTGACAGAATAGCAGATCGTTTTTGAATTTCGCCATCCTCGGTAATCAGGGCTAGAGACCGTGTTATGAATTCAATTCTAACTCATCTCAAGACAAACTTTATAAAATGGCCCTATCCCAATGAATTAAACCAAATTGCAAACAATTTCCAGCAAAAGAACGGATTTCCAGAGATTGCTGGTGCAGTAGACGGGACTCATATTAGAACATCAAAACCAAATAACAATGGAGATTCATACATCAATAGGAAGGGATTTCCTTCCTTGCAGTTACAAGGGGTATGCAAGGAAGACATGATGTTAACTCATGTATTTACCGGATTTCCAGGAAGCTGTCACGACGCAAGAGTTCTTAGGAATTCCGATTTATAGAAAAATGGATTACAAATGCTTCCAAATGTATACCATATCATAGCTGACGCAGCCTATCCAGTAAGAAAAATGGCTACTCACTCCCTACCGAGACAATGGTCACCTGACACACGAGCAACGCCACTAGAACAACTACCTGTCCAGCAACAGAATGGTAATTGAGAGAACATTTGCTCTTCTGAAGGGTAGATTTCGCCGATTGCGTTTCCTGAAAACCCAGAAAAGTGAGTATACTGTCAAAATTATCATGACCTCTTGTGTTTTACATAACTTCAGCAAGATGTTATTGCAGCAAATTATAATGTTACAGGAATCAAGGGCTGTAAAGCCCAGGGTGTACTGAAACGTAATCAAATAGCCAGGAATCTTTTGTGATAGGCTAACTTCAGAATGAACGCATCAGGTTTTAAAACAACATGTCCGAATCAATAAATAATAAAGTAACTG
This sequence comes from Saccostrea cuccullata, assembly GCF_032062105.1. Lineage (NCBI taxonomy): Eukaryota > Metazoa > Mollusca > Bivalvia > Ostreida > Ostreidae > Saccostrea > Saccostrea cuccullata. The sequence continues at coordinate 5,115 of NW_026933030.1, forward strand.
TTTGATACAATTTAATACAGAAAATATAACAATGTAACAAAACTCAACTAAAGATGTCAAATCGAACTTGAATGCTTTTTCATGTAAATAAAACTATGGAACATGTCAAAAAGAGTCTTAGATATATCTTGACAGGTATTTAAAGTCAGCTGTAAAAAATTCTTTACAGGGTAATTCACAAATGGTTTTGATGAAATTTAGAGTGCAATCCATGTATTTAGATTACATGGCACAAACATTCTTTTCCTTACAGCTTACAAGATAATAACAACAAATAATACTTAAGTACAATATATCATGATCATGGAAGAAAAAAAGATTTGTTTCTCCAATAGACATTGCCATAAATGAACTTAATACAAGGTCAAAAAATTAATTAATCATTGCAACTGCCTACAAATTCACTTATATTGAATCTGACCCCTTTTTCCATTTCACCTATTCATCAAAATTATGTTTGGAACACTTAAGCTTAAGAGAATTTAGTTGTCTAAGCAATAAATATTTCAAAAAAATTTACTTAGTACTCAATTATGTCCATGAATTAACTTGTTAAGGGGCTTAAATAAAGCAGGCTGGTGCATTCAAGCATCCTTAAAAATCACAAGATTTGTAATGTTTAAAAGCCAAACAATTTCCTTTAAAAAAAAATCTCGCCACTCTTATAATTGTGGGTAAACAATTGCAAAAAAAGTTTTTTTAAGCTTTGGCCAAGTCTTAAATCCATGTAATACGTTATCCATCCCTGTTTTTTTCACTTCCTAGCAAGTAATCATGAACAAATGTATAAAAAGTTTAATACTTGGACAAAATAAAAAATAAAAATGATGTTAAAAAAAATCTATTTGGGACTTTATTGTAAATAATAAAAACTATTTGTTAAATGTACCAAAAGAAAATAAAAAATGCACACAATTCTGACTAGCAATTCTCCAATAACAGTTTGTGTAATGTATAGTTGCACATAATTGAATTTTCAGGAAAAAAAACTTTTCCTCTGCAAGGAAAAAAAACCAACAAACAGTTGAAAAAAGATTGCATTGCTTTCAGCGATAAAGTAAAATATTTAAAGTCCTACCACAAATACTTGGAAAAGTTTCATGTCACAACCAAGAACAAAGTTTTCAAAAATGAAACAACCCATTTTACCAGTTTGTGCCCTTGTGGTCAAGAGTCTATGTAAAAAACACTTTAACTTTTTTCACAATTGTTGATCTGCATATTGGACAGACTTCTAGAGCCTTGTTACACAAGGTGGCCCCAGTCAACAAACACTACTTCTTTTGGATGACTTTCTTCCAAACAGATTTCACATTCACCTGAAAAGATATATCAACAAAAATTTAACAGGGTTTCCTATGAGAAAAGTCAAGATCATGTAATATGTAATCTTTAACATCGTCATGGAGTAAGAACTTGTAAAAGGATTAAATTTAACAATAGTACATGTATTGTAAAAATTATGACCAAACACATGTAATGGAATGTTTCATATTCTTTGATTTCAAGGAACTAAATGTGTACATTAATTGAAAATAATAAATGTTAAAATCAAAATTAGATAATTCAACTCTCTACGGATTCACACATAAACTACAAGTAAATACATGTCAGCCATATGCATATTTTAATTTTATCATGTTAGGATATTTGTGCTAAGCCAAGGTATAAGGAACACAACACTTACTGGTGATGTGCTCTCATTGTCTCAATGAGTTTTTTTCATCAAATCCACCTTTTCATGATGTATTTTTTTCTTTTCGCTCATTTTCCTCCTTTCTTCTCTTTTCATGATTTTCGATAAAGTTTTTCATTACAACAATGACCTCTGTTGAAGTAGATCGCGATGTATGCTTTCTTTTCTTTGGATAAGTACTGGGCGCAGACGACCCTGAACTCTCATCGTCACCATCCTCTGAATCATTGGGAACTTCTGCAGAAATTTTGGAGTCAGTGCTACAGGCAGTTACTTCTGGAGTAATGGCAGGATCTTTGGAATATATTTCATCCAATTCAGACTCGTATTCAAAATTCTTTCTTCCAGATCCACTTTTCTTCTTAATGTCTTTGACTGCTTTGTGTCCTCTCTGCAAAGTCTTCCATCTCCCTGAGACTTGCTCATAATTATAGGAGTATCCTTCATCTTTCCTGTGGCAATTTCCTCCAACATGGTTTTCTTCTTGATCAAACCTTTCTTAATTTTCTCTTGATATGTTTTGTATTTGGTTATTAGAAGTAAGGTACTAGAGCGTGTCCAAGACATACCTATATCCGCAGTACTGCATGAGGCAACTTTACTCTCCTTTTCATCTCCTAGAAAACATTAAAATCAAGAAATTTATACTTTCAATGCTTATCATTAAAAAAAAAATACTTTTTAGACACAACCTGTTACATGTATTTATTTATGGTGTTTATTCAGAATATGTAGATCATATAATATATAGAATTACTGTTTTTGAGTAACATTTTCATTATTTTTCTCTTGACATGAAATAAATCAACTACTATGTAATTAGTACGAAATTAGTTATGGGACTATTATTATTATGGGAGGAGGAAATATTTATCTCTGAAAGTGCATTCTCCAAGGTATACTAATCTGTAAATTTTTTAAACTTAAACACTAATTACCTGCTGGTGGTTTCTGACCTATGTGGTCACCCATTGATTCCATATCGTTGAAGTAAATGCTGCACTTCTGGCACTGGGTTACCGTGCGTTTTTTCATTTGAGACTCGGAATTAACCTCCTGTGCTGTTTGTTTTGTCAAAAGGATGGAATTATTTCCCCCGGCTACATATGAAAAAAATGGCTAATAATGTTCGCACTAAATATCCCTATAAGTTTAAGTTTTAAAATAAGCATTTGCAGAAAAATGTATGCGCAGTAACAAAACTCACTTGATTCCGTCGTGCATCTATGCATCTTAACATAATTTAAGCTGGAAAAGTACAAATTGCAGTCTTCAAATTGATAAAGCACGTTTTTGTCCGCCATTTTTGTTACGTAATAATTCCCGCTGCACCACCTCTTTAAAAAGGACAGAGAGAATCCGCCCGGGGTCGGATTCCAAATCGTTCCATTGCAATTCTACGCGTTCAGGCCCCCGGACCATGAAGCATCTTAAGCTTAAGTCAGAAATGCCTTAGGTGCTGAATTTATTTAGAAGTCAAGCAGCCCAAAATGAAAATGCCTTCCGATTTTGCATCATCAGTCTGCTGTTGTATGCAAATTATGAGTTTCCTTTAACAAGTTTTAAAGATTTTATAGATAATTAAAATTTTGACTTAAGTCTAAGTCTTTTTCATGATCCCGGGGCCTGGACGTTCGGAAGCGTGAAAGGAACGCACCTTATATACTCCGTATGCCGGTGATGAAGGTATATTGCTGCATAAGTAAGGCATCTGAATCAACCAGGAGTTTGTGTTTTTACTTTATCTACATTTTTTTATCCACTGAATTTTTACGAGTGATCACCAGTCATTATAGTCATTTTTTATGCCAATGAGCACTATATTAACTTCTACTTATATGAGATTACTTCTCTCTGTGCTAGACATTGTTTAAAAAACGAATTATTTATCTCAGAGTTTTCTTATATTTCAATGAGTGTGTGTACAAAAATTAGATTATAACCTCAACAGTAAAAAAAAGAACACATATTTTATATTAGTTATTGTTTTATTGATGAGAAATATTTAACAACTTATAATTTTCCATATAAGTTTATTTGTAAGGGTTACACTATCAATATGCATTCTCTTCTTGATCGGAAGGCCCGAGTTCCCTTTTGTCTCGCTTCGTCAAAACCTAAGACATGAACTCATGTATGTAGCTACTGAATCTTTGCAAAACCATTCGGCACTTGAAGTGATACATGCATTCACAATTCTTTTTTAAAAGAAATTAAATCAAAAGATCCTGTGTTGCGATAGACACGATAAAAAGTCCTTACTGCTTAATTTTCCCGAGGGCCGAGTAAATTTCTAGATCGTGGCCCTTTTTAGAATATAGTGACATCACTGAGTGAACAGTTCTCAGAAGAAACGTAAACGACATGCAATAAGTCTTATAAGTTTAAGAGGCTTTTTTGTTTGTTAAATTGCGTAGAAGGTCTTAGTATCAAAATTTTAGAAATCTTATAAAAGATAATTTACGAAAATTATTTCGTGTAATTTGACACCGGATATATTCACAACTTACAGCATAAAAACTTTTCTCAAATTATTTTATGAAAAGCGAGTAATAACATGGATTATGTTTGTAAGGCTCATACTTTTAATTGTATTTTAAAGAAACTGAATTTATTTTAGCGAATCGAAATTCTTTCTTTGTAAGGAGGATTGCCTTTAATTATGTCAGTTTTAAATTTTATTTATATTCCCAAAATTAAAAATAGATTTGTATTACCATAGCTTTACTTCTCATCTAAACTTCATAAAAATCCTTACGAACAAAGTTATATAGCGGGTTCCAGTAAATGATCTATTAAGCTTCTTTCCATACTCTATGCTATACTATTTCTAAACTAGTATATAATGAAGGAGAGCTTCAAAAAAGTACCTACAACAATAATTTCGAGAAGTGATGTTAACTAGATGCGAATAATGAAATACTCTAAGGAACTTTAAGAAAATTTACAATCACAAAATTAACTTTATAAAAACTTGCGACATTTTAACTTTATATATAGCTATTCTCTACGCTAAATTAAATTCCAGGCTTTTGGAGACCAGGCCCCAAGAACATAATTTGTGAACAGACTAAAGTCAAATTCAAACTATTATAACTTTTGAAATAACTTTGATATTGAAATAGAATTTTTATTATATATTTAAATTGAAATTTTAATGCAAATACATTATATGAAACTCAAGATATTAAAAATCAAAATGTTAACTTAAGTCTTTTCTCAGTTTATGGTGTTGGGGCCAGGTCTTTCAACAATCTAATGGAATTCCCATAGAAACAAATTATGAATAAACTTAACCATAGGATATATCCCGGAGAGCTTGAAATAAAAGGCACCGGGAAGTCTAAAACATCAGTTTCTTATTTTGATCTTTTAACTAGAAAAAGATACAAATGTTAATATTTCAACAAATCTTTATGATGAACGTAATGACTTTAACTTTTCATTCGTCAACTTCCCTCAAATTTGCAACAATAAAACCTTAATTCCTTTATAGTTCATTCAATAGGCAAAGCTTGCTCTACCTATTGATAATTTTAAGAATGAGGTTAGTTATTGACACAAATTGATAAAACAAGGTTGTCAGCAATTTTCCGTTAAATTCGTCATTCTTAAGTTCAATATATGTGTAACCGGGTTTTCCCATATATAAAGATGAAAACTCAGTTTGTGTTGATGGGTGTTCTTTTCATTTGTGAAAGATATAAATATAGATGGATATCAACCCAACAAAATATGTTAACATACTACTGTGAAATCACTTATTTTCGTGGGAGTTTAATTTTTGTGGTTTTCAATGTATGGAGAAAACCACGAATTTATGTCTACCATGAAATGCAATTTTTCCACAAATATAACTCCTGAAGAATTCTTCAACCATGATATCAAATCCTCACGAATCAAAATATTTTCCTCAAACCACGACCCCTAGATAATGTATGATTTTACGGTAAATATCTCATAACATTATCATCAGTATATATTTTATCATAAATTATTATATTAGCATTAAATCTATATTAGACTGATATTCCTATTTATTTACTCATTATCACTTCATAATTTACAACGAAAGGGAAATAACTCATATTTCTCTATATACATAAAACCCAAGTAAATTTATATAATTTACAAAAATATATACATGATATATACAAATCTCAAAATAAAATATATTTATAAATACCAAGTTGTGGACGTAGACTGTATAATAAGAAATCTGGGTCTCACATCATCTCAGCCTTTCCAAACCATATCTGACCTATATCGTACAACATATTGTTGCATTATTTTTTTTAGATCTTACAATATATACAAAATTTACATATTTCCTTCAGGTCAGATCACACCACAGAAGATTTTTCCATATATCACTGTAATTATAAATAAAACATATCTCTAGATTTACATCCATTTACATCATTTACAATATTATTTACATATTTTCTATTTACTCACCAAATGCTATTTCATTTATACTCATTCCTTGTACCAAACAAAGTGTAAGTAAAAGAAATTAAGTAACATACTGTCCAGTCAAAAGAATTATAAATCAACATTAAGACAAGAATTTTCAAGCTCTCTATCTTATGACTGGATTCAGTGAATTTACAATAAGAAAGACAAAACCGACCAAACCTCAATGACCGATCAATAAAATCACAGCATAACAAGAATTGCCGATCGACCATGCTTGACCTTAAACCGGTTCTCCTGAAAACTTCTGAATGAGTTCCAACTGAGAAAAGATTACTCTAAAGCTAAATACTACAATACAATGTGTGAAGTAAGATTAGTAAATGTAATTATCAAATGGGTTTTAAGCCTAGAACTATGGTTGCGTAGGTAGGAGTGACTTTTGCCCCTATTACTGTCCCTTTTGTTTGTACATTTAGATAGCTCTTGTTATCAAAAAAGTGTTGATTATTTTGTAATTTTTTTTTCTCAATTTTTCAAGGATAATGTTTTTGAGAATCTCAGCTGAATTATGAGCTTTTGAGCATGTTATTGATTGTTTTCTTCACAATACCTTTAAAACAAGTGACAATAAAACTCCTCTATAATCACTTGACGTGAGTGTGGTCTTAAATATATTCTTCAGGATGGTTGTGTGAAGTGTTTGTAACATTTTGATTTCAAATTAATAAAAAAGTTTTGAAATATCCACAACTGATACGAACAAGTCATATAAACAAAATTATTCAAAATTATTTAGATTTTTGTAGATTAATTGCAGATTTACACTGTAGAATAAATGACCCTAAGGAAAAGATTTCACAATGTTGTATTAAAATTTACTTTTGATTATATTTCACCCATTATAAGGTGTAACATCATAAAGTCTTGTCAGTTGAAGCATCTAGGTTCCTCAAGATATGGCGACCGTATACAAAGAGACATTGATACTTATTTTATTAACTTAGTTTAAATGTGAAATAACTAAGATTATTGTGATTCAATTTATATCTTAAAAAACATGCAACGTATATACTTGTTCATGTGCCAAAACTAATTACATAAAATCTTTTTGTTTTTGCTATCTTTCAAATATTTGGTGTACAGTAGTACTCTGTAGAAATAATTATGTTTTAGAAGGAATCATATGGAGATGACGAACAGTATTCAAGATCGAAAGTCCATAAAACAATACAATACAGGAGCAGAGTAAACGCAGACCTCCAAAACATTAGAGGTGGGATCAGGTATCACAGAGGAGTGAGCATCCCCGGCCGACTGGTCACTTCCGCCGTGTGCTCCTTGTCATGATCGGGAAATGACGGAAAAATCCGTTGTCAATTCAGTGTATAAATAATGAACTTACAATAAGTATGAGTTAGTCAGTCAGCATTTGTCAACGAAAAATTGTTTTTGCTGATAAGGTCAGTGTATCGACCATATAACTTACCTTAGAACACCAGTAATTACCTATGCGTTCCTGTAGGAGTGAATTTGATCAAAGTTCCTTGTGCGCTTTTGTCAACAAAGTCTTTATAGTGGTCAACGGTCCCATCGCTCAATGTTTATCAGATGATAGATAAAATTTTCAGATTTTTTTTATACCCGCACTTTCTAAAGAAAGTTCGGGTATATTGTTGTTACTCATGTCCGTCCGTCCGTCCGTCCGTCTGTCACACTTTTCTTCCCTGAACTCCTCCTACATTTTACACAGTAGCTTAATCATCTTTTAAGAGATGGTTGGTGGTGTCATGTAGATGTGCAGTAAGGTTTCGGAATTTTGATTTAGCCCGGGGGGTCAAATGGGGGTCGAAAAATAACGTTTTTTATGCAAAAACCCCCATCTTCCCTGAACTCCTTCTACATTTTACTCAGCAGCCTAATCATCTTTTTGGGGATGATTGGTGGTGTCATGTAGATGTGCAGTAAGGTTTCGGAATTTTGATTTTGCCCCAGGGGGTCAAATGGGGGTCGAAAATGATGTTTTTTATGCAAAAAACCCCGTCTTCCCTGAACTCCTTCTACATTTTACACAGTAGCTTAATCATCTTTTGGGAGATGGTTGGTGGTGTCAGGTAGATGTGCAGAAAGGTTTCTGAATTTAGATTTTGCCCCGGGGGTTCAAATGGGGTTCGAAAAATAACGTTTTTTATACAAAAAGCCCCGTTTTCCCTGAACTCCTCTTACATTTTACTCAGCAGTCAAATCATCTTTTGGGAGATGGTTGATGGGGTCATGTAGATGTGCAGTAAGGTTTCGGAATTTTGATTTTGCCCCTGGGGGTCAAATGGGGGTAGAAAACTGACGTTTTTTTATGCTAAAAGCCCCGTCTTCTCTGAACTCCTCTTACATTTTACTCAGCAGCCTAATCACCTTTTGGGAGATGATTGGTGGTGTCATGTAGATGTGCAGTTAGGTTTCGGAATTTTGATTTTGCCCCAGGGGGTCAAATGGGGGTCAAAAAATGACGTTTTTTATGCAGAAGCCCGTCTTTCCTGAACTTCTCCTACATTTTACACAGTAGCCTGATCATCTTTTGGGAGATGGTTGGTGGTGTCAGGTAGATGTGCAGTAAGGTTTCGGAATTTAGATTTTGTCCCAGGGGGATCAAATGGGGGTCGAAAAATAACGTTTTTTATACAAAAAGCCCCGTTTTCCCTGAACTCCTCTTACATTTTACTCAGCAGCCTAATCATCTTTTGGGAGATGGTTGGTGGTGTCATGTAGATGTGCAGTAAGGTTTCGGAATTTCGATTTTGCCATGGGGGGTCAAATGGGGGTCAAAAAATGATGTTTTTCATGCTAAAGGTCCCGTCTTCTCTTAACTCCTCTTACATTTTACTCAGCAGACTAATCACCTTTTGGGAGAAGGTTGGTGGTGTCATGTAGATGTGCAGTAAGGTTTCGGAATTTTGATTTTGCCCCAGGGGGTCAAATGGGGGTCAAAAAATGACGTTTTTTATGCAAAAAGCCCCGTCTTCCCTGAACTTCTCCTACATTTTACACAGTAGCCTGATCATCTTTTGGGAGATGGTTGGTGGTGTCAGGTAGATGTGCAGTAAGGTTTCGGAATTTAGATTTTGTCCCAGGGGGATCAAATGGGGGTCGAAAAATAACGTTTTTTATACAAAAAGCCCCGTTTTCCCTGAACTCCTCTTACATTTTACTCAGCAGCCTAATCATCTTTTGGGAGATGGTTGGTGGTGTCATGTAGATGTGCAGTAAGGTTTCGGAATTTCGATTTTGCCATGGGGGGTCAAATGGGGGTCAAAAAATGATGTTTTTCATGCTAAAGGTCCCGTCTTCTCTTAACTCCTCTTACATTTTACTCAGCAGCCTAATCACCTTTTGGGAGAAGGTTGGTGGTGTCATGTAGATGTGCAGTAAGGTTTCGGAATTTTGATTTTGCCCCAGGGGGTCAAATGGGGGGTCAAAAAATGACGTTTTTTTATGCAAAAAGCCCCGTCTTCCCTGAACTTCTCTTACATTTTACACAGTAGCCTAATCATCTTTTGGGAGATGGTTGGTGGTGTCAGGTAGATTTGCAGTAAGGTTTTTGGAATTAAGATTTTGCCCCGGGGGGTTAAATGTGGGTCGAAAAATGACGTTTTTATGCAAAAAGCCCTGTCTTCCCTGAAGTCTTCCTTAATGTTACTCAGAAGCCTAATCATCTTTTAGGAGAGTTAAATATTTTGAAAATTATGTAAAACATCAACGTCAAGGGGTAAAAAAGCATCGCATGCTGGGAAACACCTTGAATTCTTATGAGTAATTAATGTACATGTCAAATGGAGAGTCATATCTCATATCAATCAAAAGTTATAAGCAAATGCAACATTTTTTGAAAAGTAGGTTAGGCTTGACCGCTTCAAGGTCAAGGTCAGAGAGTGAAAGTCATGATTTATTTGGAAAGGTCTTATCACAGGTAATAATATACATGCATTATGATATGAATGCCCTAACTTTTTTCTTTCAAAATGATGAATTTATAACAATTTAATTTTTTTGCAAGTAGGTCAAACTTCTAGGTCACATGTAAAAAAAACCCATGCCATTCTCACAGGTAAATACTAATACATAAGTTTAATATGAATGTCTCTTCTCATTCAGTAGATATGACCGTGATGACCAAGGTTAAATTTATTGAGACAGATGGACAGTCTGACATACAAATGTACATATTTCTATATGAATTGGGTAAAATTGGCCCAGTGGTTCTAGAGAAGTTAAAAATGTAAAAAGTTTTCAGACAAACAGATGGACGACACGTCACGACAGACGTTATTTGCTAAGGAAACCAGAAAAGCTCAAATGAGTGTTTTGAAAGGGTTACAATATGATTGCAGTATTTGAAAAGCTGTTTTTTTTCATGCAGATATATGCATGACCAACATATTCATGTTTTATATTTTCTTTAGTAATTTGTTTGTTTGTTGTGAATACATCTCTCTTGGGAATTTTTCCCTCATATGGACACACCACCACATAATAATGAAGACAAGATGTCTTAAAGGTGTGAAACACTGATGTCCCTGTATGGAAGCCTATAGCGAAGGTTGAAGTTTCTCAAATATATGTCAAACTCAAAGGTCAAGGTCAAAGGGTTCAAATTGTTAGTATCAGAAGAAAGTCTTGTCACAAGGAATGCACATGTGAAATAAAGAAATCCCTAGTAATTCCTGTTCAAAAGTTAATTGCCAAGGTTAATTTTTTTTAAGTGGTTCAAACACTAGGGTCAAGGTCAAACATATTTATACCTGTTGACAGTTCACAATGAATACACATGTTAAGCATGAAAGCCCTAGCACCTATTGATCAAAATTTAGGCCAAGTTTAAAGTTTGGTATTTTTCTTGTAAAAATGTGTATCCTAGGTCAAGTGATCAGAGGTAAAATTAATGGTACCCAAATAAAAGGTCTTAATTGTCACAAGAAATAACCCTATAAAATGTGGAAGCCATTTGTATAGCCCATCCCACTTAAAACTTATGGGCAAGGTTATAATTTCTGCAGACAAATAGACAGACATAATATAAACACAAGAAACAAAATATGTATAATTTTTCAAATGGAAAAAAATATACTATTTAATTGGAATCACAAAATAGATTGTTATTTCAGGGACAGGGAGTGGGTAGGGAGATTGGAATCCCCCTATCCCCCCCCTGGAATTTGCTTTGTTATTTAAAGAAGACTATATACTGAAGCAAATAAAAATGACTTTGGACATCCCCCCTAACTAAGAAAAATTGAACCCACTAATCATTGTTTTTATTTTGTTTATTTGTTTTCGTTTTTTTTTTCTCCTGCTTGTCAGGAAATTCTGGGCTGGAATTTTTTGACTGAGATGTGAACCCCCCTCCCTACTCCCGAAAAAAAATTCTGGATCTGCACCAGTAACTGAATGTCACATCGACAACGGGAGATAACTTCACAAAATGAAATTCGTCTAGTGTAGAATGCGATGATCTTTGACCCTTTTTGAACTTTAACCTAATCATTTGGGTTTATTTTACCCCCCCCCCCATTATACTTAGACTTGTACTTACCGACTGCCATAGGTCTCGACAACTTCATGAAATATAAATCCAATTATAACACAAAATGAATTAATCCAATGCACACCACACTGCAGCCATGTGCTAATTCCATTCGGCAAACCTTCGACGATTCCGTCACCTTATCAGATGAAGTGGGAATCGGTCGAGGTGTGCCAAATGGTGTTTAATCTAAAAATATGATAATGGGTGACGCAACGTGATGTGATGTAGAAATTTACATGTTAACATGTATAGTACAAGAACAAATTTTAAATTAATTCATAACAATTAAACGATGTTTTAACAAAACTTTTCCATCTAGCCTATTCCAAAAAGTATGTGCTGTGTGATTGTGGTGTCGAGGGGGGGGGATTAGTAAATTTAGAAAGGTCCTATTATGAGCAAAACATATATCAAAATCTAATTTACATCATTAATAGAATTCAAACTGGTATATAATGAATTAAGCATGTAAAATAAATATAAGAGGTTCTGAGTTATAGGTCACAGGGTCTGAGAATTTCATACTTAATTTGATGAATATATGTAAATTATAGAATTATTTTGACTTTTTCCTTGGAAAGCCGCCCAATATGTAGGAGCATGTATTTAGAGGCAAACACCTTAGTGCGGGTATTACTGTCTCATGACAGCATCTAGTTTCAATTTTTGCATTATCTCTCCTATAAATCTACCCTGCAAGATGCAAAGAAAATCCAAATGCATAGATACTGCTATTTGAATAGAGTGCGAGATTATTTCAGATTTAAATTTCTTTGTCTTTTTTTTTAGCCAAAGTAATGGGACTAACGAAGACTTTAACTGAGCAATATGAAATCAAATTCGAGTTTTTGAATGAAGGAGCAGTAGGAAAGATTGCCAAATTCAAACATGATGTAGCGTTTGTTTCTCCAGAAAATGATGTCTTAGTCTTAGAGCTTGCAGAACAAGAGTCAGAAACGAAATTCTTTCGTCTAGTGGAAATAAATGATCGAAGAGAAGGTCTCCACGTGTTTGGTCATCCAAATGGAAAACCACTTCAACATGATCCAGCATGTACAATCGTTGACAACGAGGAAAAGCTTTTTAAGTTAAAAAAAGATGGAATTACTTTCTTTAAAGATAAGGGCAAAACGAAAAGGATATAAAGGATTCTTATGCCTCATGTGTTCTCTCTGGGGACAACATTTTATTTCACAGCTCCAGCAGCACTGCGCATGGTGCTTCAGGTGCCCCGCTTGCTATTGTCGATGAAGACACCCCTAAAGTTCACGGAATGCTTCAATGTGGACACCCCAGTATGTTTTATAATTGTTCTTTTAACGTAGATATGGAACGTCCTGACCTGCTGGTGGAGTCTGGAATCTCCATGAAAAAAGTCAGGTCTTTACTTACTGACTCTTCCATACCAGAACTGGAACAGGATTTGTTCGGTCCATAATTCGTTTGTTTTTTCCTCTTGTCTCTCGATATGTCGAGACGAAGAAGATTTTGGGATTGTTTGAGATTTAAATGTAGTTTGAAATGCTATGACATATCAAGATTCACAAAAAATTATTTTTCTGACTGTATTATTTATATATTATTTTTCTCAGATACTCCATGTTCTATGATTGGCCCAATCTTAATCTTGATCACATGATCAAGAAATGTATATAACAGCATATATACTTGAGTGACTATTTATTGATTCTAAAATGTATATCAATTTAATGATTCTAAAAAGGAAAATATTTTTTGTAAAACAATAGTGCTGAAATTATAACAGTTTAGACAGTGTATGACTTAGTTAAAAAAAAATACTCCAATACCTATTTGTGATTGTGTTCTGTAATAATTAGTAAGGCATAAAAAGAGTTGGAGAAGGATCTTTGTTTTTGTTTTTTCAAAGATCGATACAAAGCATTATTAAACCAATTTTAAAGAATTACTCCTATCAGTACAAAGAAAGCACACTGTGCATTAAACAGATTGTTTAATTTTATCTGTAGTCTTTCAGTGTTACATGGGACATCGATTTTGTCTGAAAAAAAAATTAAAACAAATTTAGTGAAGCCTTTTAATTCGTTTAATCCATAGATATCTCGACTAGTGTTTTGTCGCTATGCATTTCTGTGAAGTCGATATATTTATGGATCGACCTCATCAAAGGGCTTAATTTATATCATTGATTGATTGATTGATTGTATACTGTTTAACGTCCCTCTCCAGAATATTTCACTGATATGGAGACGTCACCATTGCCGGTGAAGGGCTGCAAATTTGGGCTTATGCTCGGAACTCAGGGCCATTGAGCAGGGAGGTATCTCTATCGTGCCACACCTGCTGTGACACGTGGCCTCGGTTTATTCGGTCTCATCCGAAGGACTGCCCCATTAGTCGCCTGTTACGACAAGCAAGGGGGTACTGAGGACCTATTCTAACCCGGATCCCCACGGGGCCTAATTTATATCATAGAACTATTATCATATACTGCATCTTTAAAATTGTCTTCTGGATTTGAATGTGCAGTATTAATATGTCAGTGAAATATAGTACATGTGTTTTGTCCGTGTAGGGATCTGTTGAGCAAAAATCTAGAACGCTGACTGTGTGTGTAAAAACATTTCAGTAGATAATTAATTTCCCAATTATTCCACTTTGTTATATGCTTAATCACTTTCCATCTCTTTGATTGGCTGATCACGCAATGTACAAAAAATACTATGTCCTGTTCACCTGCATGTGACCTCTGTGGCAACAAACTACAAAAAATTACGCACTTTGAACATTTTTTAAAAGTGTAATTGGGACAAAATCAACGCACTTTGAATTTTTTTTTCAAAGTGCGTTAAATTTAGAACAATCAACGTACTTTGAAAAAAAAATTCAATGTGTGTTAAGTGTGTACACCAACATATTTTACCAAGGGGAAATTTAACGCACTGTGAAAAAATATGTATAAAACAAAAATTCTAGACTAAGATTTTAGTAATTGAGAGAATTAATTTGTAATAATTATATCTTTCAAAAAACGTTTTAATTTACATGACTGATTTAACGTCATTGAGAACAAGGAGAAGATGAGTAACAGGTTTTTAAGCCCAACTCTTTTTTATACATAGCCGACAGTAGCCCCTAAAAGTAAGCCCAAATTTTCAAAGACTTTATTATGTATATCTTTGTAAAACATTTGTACCTCCCGGTACCGATGCCTATGATACACCCAAATATATGTATTTGCATAACTAGTGTGACGTTGAAAACTTTCAATAAATAAATGCATGCAAACTGGAAAAAATTAAGTACAATAAAATATTTAAGAGAGAAAAAAATTTCAAAGTATGGAAAAATCAAATTCGCTCACTTTCACATCTTGAAGTGACCTTATCACCGAAAAGTTATCCAACAGGTTCAATTATTTATCATACCTAAAATTTGCAAGAATACTAGTATCCACCATACACATTTTTTTTCAAAGTGCGTTAATATGGTCGGTTTTAACGCACTTTGAAAAGAAAATTTTTTTCATTGCGTTGGTTTGGTCCTAAATTTAACACAATTTGAAAAGAAAATTTCAAAGTGCGTACTTTTTCAAAGTGCGCTGTAACAGACCTCCCAGGTTAACGTAAGTATTCATTTCTTCTTTACATTTAACAAAAAATTGATTAGAAAATTCAAATTTATGCAAAAAGGTTTGGAAGGTTCTTTTACTTGCATCCGCCCTCCACCAAAATAAACATAATACTTAGGCACTTAGAACATGGAATGACGGTGTGTTGAATTGAACACTACTGTAACTAAAAAGCACTGAGAATCCAACAAAACCCTGAGGAAGTACTGAGTGGTACTGAGAAAACCCTGAGTTGTACTGAGCCCGATACTGAGTAACTGAGGAAGTCCTGAGTAGCACTGAGGTTTTTACTGTGTACACTGAGGACATACTGAGAGTTACTGAGGTTGACTCTGTTGGTTCTGTGGAGGTACTGAGGGGTACTGAGGTGGCTCTGAGCTGATACTGAGTAGCCCTGAGTTTTAATAGTGTTGCTACTGAGGTAATCCTGAGTGACACTGAGGCTATTTTTCTAAAAAAATATTATTTTTCTCATGAGATTTATTGTAATCTAATGCTCAAATATCTTCATTTATAACTTTCTTCAAATCGAACTGAGTAGGTTCAAGTAACGTTAACAATAAAACTGAAATTGTGTTTTCTTCCCGTTCATTTAATTAATTAAATTTGTGCAAATATTTCATTGGAATTTTAAGCCTTCTAGGCATATTTTATAATGAAATGCAACATGTATATCCGATTTATTTATTTATTTTTTATATCAACCAACTAGTAAAATATTAATTATTTGGGAAATTTAGTGTTTCAAAATGTATCCAATCAATGTTAAACATCCTGATAATAGTAGTTCCTGTCTAATAATTCTTGATCCACATCTGAAAATTTAATAAGTTACATTTCTGCTGTGCTAATTCAAAATCGTAAATGTCGTTAGGGCAATGGTAATGCTTCTGACATATTCTATTGCATTGCATACATAAAAATTTTGATCAGCATGTTTCAATCATAATAGCAGAAAAAAGTTTCAGCAAGTCTCAAAAACCTTTTACTTGAAAAATGGTCGTTCCTGGTGATCAAAATTATTAATTATGAAAAACAATCAAAAACATTGTCTATATATTAATAATAAATGAATAAAAAATAATTCAAGACATTTTTCAATGATATTTAATTAATTTAAACAGAAATAAAGAAGAATTGCGGCGATGTGTCACAGATTAACTTTACAACTTTTTAATTATAAATAAATTTACTGTCAAATAAATAACATTGAATAAATGTATTTTGACTGACTTAACCATTCATTGCGTATTTTTAATGCCATTAATATCATCAATATTTATGCTGTTGCTGCGGAATCTTTAAAAGAAAATATTTAGAATTTCAAAATCATATCCCGTTTTTCATTGTTGTCATGATTTAAATTTTTTTTACTCCCACTCGGTATAAATTCAATATATAGAAATTACACTTAATTTACCGGGTCGGTAAACACATGTAGGTGTCACTTTATAAATTTTGTATTTATTGTCACACGGTTATTTCTTAATTTAACAACATGCATGAAAGCATTAGAAAGAGGTGTTTTAACCTATTGTGAATTATGAAAATAATTTGAAAATAAACATGGGGATAACTGGAAGTTTTGTTACATGTGCTTGCATAATAAAATTAACACCGACAGCAGAAAAAAATCACTTAAGTTATAGTATATTTTGCTTTATATCCAGGTTTTATTTTGAATAAGTTCGCAATTTATTCAGCGCAAACACACACACACACACCCTCACACACACACACACACACACACACACACACATGATTTAAAAAATCTGCTAAGATCGAATGCTAAGAAAAAAATAAAAGAAATTAGAATCTTTAGGGGATCTCTATGTAAAACACATGGAGTAAACATGCAGTTATAATGATATCAAATAAAAGGAAATATCAAATAAAATGGAAATTTCAAATAAATTGAATTATCTCAGAAAAGTGTAACTCAAACAAATGTTAACTTGAAATTAATTTTATTAAAGTGTGGCGATATTATGGGCACGGCTGTTATTTAGTTTCAAATGCAAAACAATCAATATGGGCAATGGGCAGCCAACAAGAGCATGCCCCAATCAAATGCACAAACAACATTCAACATCAAAGCAAATCATATATCAAGGTCATTACCAAAGGTCAAAGTTCATATAGTGGTAATTAAGTCAAAGTTCATACAACATCAAAAGTTCAAAGTTCACAACATCAAAGTTCAAAGTTCACCATATATATATATATATATATATATATATATATATATATAGAAAGCATTGACCCTGGGAGGTGCAGAGGTCAAAGCTTACAATATAATTACCAAAATGCCGCTTATACGCCAGAGGTGATATTTACGATATATTTATTACGAAATGCCGCTTAGCGCCTTCTTTACTTGTCGTTTATATATCAGTCACTGTTTAGGAAACATTGGCTTTGGGAGGAGCAGTGGCCAAGGTTTGCGAAAATTTCATCTAAGTTGGTCTCCAGGTAGATTTCTTCTTGTAACAGCCGTACCATTTGATATTATCTGATCCTTTTGTAGGACAGCTGCAATAGAAAGAAAAGCACAGCACAAAAATCCATTCGAATAAGGGTTGGGTGAGGAGGGTATTTTTCTAAATATCTAATTTTGCAAAAAATTGTCCTTTAAAATTGCACCAACCTCATTCATATAGTCTGTGAATGAAAAGGGATTAACGGAAGTTGACTAAGGGGGAATAACTCTAATTGATTATAGGGATTATAGGCGGATCTATGGATTTTATAATATAGGAAATTAACACTTTCTTCGATAAAAGCCTCCAATTCGAATAGAATTGGATGTGATATTATCTCAGAAAAGTGTAACTCAAACAAATGGTAACTTGAAATTAATTTTATTAAAGTGTGGCGATATTATGGGCACGGCTGTTATTTAGTTTCAAATGCAAAACAATCAATATGGGCAATGGGCAGCCAACAAGAGCATGCCCCAATCAAATGCACAAACAGCATTCAACATCAAAGCAAATCATATATCAAGGTCATTACCAAAGGTCAAAGTTCATATAGTGGTAATTAAGTCAAAGTTCATACAACATCAAAAGTTCAAAGTTCACAACATCAAAGTTCAAAGTTCACCATATATATATATATATATATATATATATATATATATATATATATATATATATATAGAAAGCATTGACCCTGGGAGGTGCAGAGGTCAAAGCTTACAATATAATTACCAAAATGCCGCTTATACGCCACAAGTTCCCTGAGATGAGGATCAGAATGAAACTCATCCAGGGAACTCCGCCACCATGGTGGGGGTAGAGCGGCATATCCGAACAGCCGTACCCAGGACCCTTGTTAATTAGGAAAGCAGGATTGACCATGCGCAACGATAGCCTCAAGTCCCCCCTGGAGAGAGTTTAGAAAAATGTTATTCCCCAACGAGGACAAGTGTACCCCATCCTGTAAAAACAAAGCTGGATCAGGTTTAATGTCTGTATGGCGAATTATTGCGCCCCCAGATTGCAAGACAATTGCAGCTATACCAGAATTAACCCGTTTGCGTGCATTTTCCATAGCTTTTAAATTTGCTGAATAGCGCCATTAGAGACGCGGAAGTATAAATGACCATATAATCCTACTGTTTCGAAAGTGATTCCTTAGAAATAAAACCAACTGCTTTGCAACCACCCTTATTTTTCTGATCGATACATTAACCAAGTCATTGCCCCAACAATGTATAAGGATGAAATTAGGTACAGGGCCCACCTTTTCAAGAGTTCTAATCTTTTGTTTAGTTTTACTTAACTGGAGGCCACTATAACCCTGCCACCACAGGGAGATGTGTTTTCTTTCTAATGTCAAATTTGTACCACCTGGTCTTAATACAGCTTCCAAAAAGGCGTGCTTGATTATTGATGAACCCACCAACCATATTTGTCTGTATATCTAAAATTAGATTAAAACTTTGGTATGCAAATGTAGGATTTGTAAGAATCAGTTTTCCAACGACCAGATCTCTGAATGTCATGAGTTGAAAATCCTTTTAACGCGAGATCAGTACTCGCGCCGATACGAAAAGAGTGAGATTTGTATCCTGAGATACCAGGCAAATTTAGGTGTTTTACTGCCTTACAAAGTACCCCCGTAAATTGATATCGTGTGAGTGGGGATAAATCGAAGTGTCGAAATAATGGACCTGAACCCTCTGGACGGATGCTGACGTATTTAGTAATGAGCTGATATGGACATGCTACACCACCCTGCTTATCTATTTGTAGTACTGTGCCTTTACCTAACTGGTCCGTTTTCGAATACTGGATAGTCAGTAAGAGAGATTGCGTTTCGTGATTAATGGACAAATTGTCGATTTGAATTGTGTTTTGTTGATCACCTTCTCTTGTATTAACTGTTAATTCGCCAACTCTTAAAAATCCATGAAATGCCAGGGAGAATGCAGCCGAGAAAAGAGCTGTTTCAAAAGCATTGGTACATATTATGGGCAGAACTTGAATAATATTTAGCAAAATTGTTTTCGTTATTGGCAATCTAGTATCTACTTTATGTTTCAAACGTTTCATGCCTTGCAATAACTTTGTAACCAAGAACTCCGGGGTTGGATCGTGAACACTCTGCAATTTACAATAAAATGAAATGGCAGACAAGTATGACCTCACGGTACTATATGCGAGGCCGGATGAAGATGAATGCAAAACGAATTGCACGACTGAGTTTAATGTAGGGGGCCATGGTGTGCAATCAATGAGTCTACATGCTTTGTAATAAGCTGCCATTCCAGCCCGATGAGATTTATGTGTGTTTTCAGATACTGAGGCGTCTAAAAGTTTAGCAAACTCAGGCTGGAGATGATGTTGCAGAAAGATAGGGGTACTGGGCAAGGGTGTTTCCTGGCATGTGGAGCTTCTTGTCGGAATCTGGCCCACTGCTTACGAGAAATTGAATCAGCTACTACATTGTCTTTACTTGGTATGTAAACTGCACGAAACAGAATATTGTAATTCATAGAAGCAAGGACAAATGGTCTAAGTAGTGTCATGACCCGCTCTGATTTGGAAGTGAGTTTATTTATTATAGCGACTACAGCTTGATTGTCTATATGGAGAATGATCTTTTTATTAGCTAGTTTGTTACCCCATAAATAGACGGCCAAGACCACCGGAACTAACTCTAAAAAGGTCATGTCTTTAAGTACGTCATTGGACGCCCAAGTCTCTGGCCAAGGGTAAAAACACCATTCCCCATTGAAATAAGCACCACATCCCAAGTAAGACGAACCGGAACTATCTGTGTAAAAATTAATGTTGTTGTCTGACGTCCACTCAATATCTAAAAAATACACAGTCCCATTAAATGATTCAAGAAAACTAATCCACATGTACAAGTCCTGCCGCATTGATTGAGTTATCCTTATGTGATAATGTAATTCTGAAACTCCTATTGTAGCATTATAAAGCCGACGCAGAAATGCCCTACCTGGTCTTATGGCTCTTGTAAAGAAATTCAGTTTACCTAACACAGATTGTAATTGTTGGAGTGTTGTCTTGCGTTGAACAACGAGATGGTGTAAAATACCCTGTAGCTCTAAGCATTTTGAATTGGGGATCTTAACTAGCATATGATAAGTATCTATCTCAAAACCTAAAAATGTCATAACCGTAGTAGGGCCTTCAGATTTGTCCTCGGCAATAGGAACACCTATATCATCGCAGACGTCTTGAAAATTCGACATAAGATCTTGACAAGAATGGGCATCCCTCCCAGCAAATATAAAATCATCTAGATAATGATCAATTGTTGGTGTTTTAGAGCGCTGTATCGTAGCCCACTGCAAAATTGTAGAAAAATCCTCGAAAACCTTACACGAAATGGAGCACCCCATAGGTAAACATTTGTCTATGAAATAATTACCCTGAAATTTAAAACCCAGGAGATCAAAATCGCCGGTAAATATTGGAAGAAGTCGAAATGCGGATTTTATGTCTCGCTTACCTATGAAAGCCCCCTTTCCTAATTTAGCAATCATCTGAATTACTGAATCAAAGGATGAATATTGTACAGCAGTTTCACAAGGATCTATGTATGAATTCACACTACTAAACTTCGGGAAAGAGAGGTGCGTTATTAGACGCCAGCCCAAATTATCCCCCTTCGGCACTAACCTAATTGGAGATTAGATTAGATTAGAAATTGGTATTTGCGTGAAAGGACCCTGTATCCTCCCCATTTCAATTTCTTTGTCGATTTTCTCTTTAAGTTCATTAGGATGATCGTCGGCGGATTTCAAATTATTACATTGAATTGGTAATCTAGGCCCATGATAATGAAGTTTAAACCCTTGAGAGAACCCTTGGATTAGGCGATTTGCTATGATTCTGTTAGTATAGTGGACGAGACATTTTTTAAGGGCGTGTACATTAATAGGCGTTGCACCTAGACGCCATAGATTGCGGGGTGCGGAATCTTGGTCTTGAGTAGGTGGGGCGCTGGGTGTTGCTGCTGAAATACCCCTTATAATTGGTATTTGCATTGGTTGAATACCCCTTATAGTTGGTATTTGCATTGGTGGTTTGTGGACGAAAACTTGACTGTCCATAGAATTGACCACTTGAATTTTGTTGGCGAAATACTTGTGCGGACCCAGTGTTTGAGGCTTTGTAATGCAATGTATCTGTGGATGGTTACTACCACATCGAATACAGCTGTGTTTATACATGCATGGGAATTTGTCACAAGATCCCTTGTAATTGAAATTGTAGCATTTATCATTATTGGTTTTGGGTGCATTTGTTACGTTATAAGCAGGCCCAGAATGCATATACATTAACCATAATTCCGAGTCAATTTCACCCCAGGAAGACACAGGATTTTGCTCTTTGCGCAGCCTAAACTGCGTATCATATTCTTTCCAAGATATAGCCCCCCTGCTAACACCCATTCTTACGGTCTGTGTGTACTTAAGTAGGTCAAGAGTCTTGGCGGGATGTGCACTCAAGTACACACTTGCAAATATGAGCATAAGGTCAGTCCATTGCTCAATATTTTCTACCTTTTTTGGGTTGGCATCTTTATAAATTATCTCACCCATACTATTCATAACTAATTTCTTTTCATCAGACCCTGATTTTGGTGTTACCAATGTGGCCAAATCAATATACTGCCCACTAATAATACGTTGTCTGACTGTGCTAGAAACATTCATACCAATCATATGTATTGATGTGACAGGAGCAGGGGTGGTGCCAACATCTGTTGGAGTTGATATTGTTGCTCCAGAGGTGGTCGGTGCATAGGATGGCCCTGCACTTCTTGTCAACATGGGTTGCGCTTCCGCCACAACAGAAGTTGATGGAGCCTGGGTCGGTGGTATTGGTACTGGACATCCTGCCGACGCCGTCGACGAGTACGTCTGGGAATTCACAGACACTGTAGCCTGACTACCACTTGGCTGCTGTGTGGCAGTCGCTGATGGTTGAGCCATTCTGCGCTTCTTAGCTCTCGGTGGCATCGTGTTCAGAAAAGAAAAGAAAATAATTATTTATTTATATATATATATATATATATATATATTATTTTGTATATTTGTAAGAAAAAAAATTTAAATTAATTATCTCCTCATTCTCACATGGTTATTTCTTTTTATAAAGTTAGCCTAATTTTTTTTTTTTTTTAATCTCCCCTTGGTATAGAAATCTGAAACGTGTCGGATCAATTTTTAAAACAAAGAAAAATTAATTAAGCCAAGGCAATTGAATATGATATAAATTCTAACGATCAAGATAATTGACTTAATAATCATTATATCTTATCACATACTTACATCATATAATCTGTTTTAATGAAAACCTATATAGATACAAAGTGGTCGGCTAATACAAAATGGCCACAACAGACGCTAGAAAAAATTATCATTATAAAATCAAGGATCATCGGGAAATCATGAATAAATACTCCTAAATTGATTGCAGCAAACAACTACCAAATAGATAACAAAAACATCCATATGTATTATACCCATTAACTATTTTTCTAAATATCTAAATTTGCAAAAAATTATCCTTTAAAATTGCACCAACCTCATTCATATAGTCTGTGAATGAAAAGGGATTAACGGAAGTTGACTCAGGGGGAATAACTCTAATTGATTATAGGGATTATAGGGGATCTATGGATTTTATAATATAGGAAATTAACACTTTCTTCGATAAAAGCCTCCAATTCGAATAGAATTGGATGTGATAATAATACTGTTATTAATTTTTTGGTTGTCTGTCTATGAGACTGATAGTAAGTATACTCCGCGCTTGATTTACATGAACCGGGAATTTATCATTATTATCGCTCATACATGTTTTCTTCAAGAAATCAAATACAGAAAATGAAAAAAGACTTTAACTTTGCTGAATAAAAATTCATATTTTATTTTACTGGTTCTAATTACGCTATGGTATTTATTCGCTGTATTAAAGTCCTTCTACCGATCGGTTAGAGTGCAGCAATAATAATTGTCACGAATAATTCAGTAAACTTTCCTTCATGTTATCAATAATGATACCCGTTTACAGTAAAATAAAGTATGTTCAACTCAAAATTTGACTTATTATTTTCCTTTTATTTTGAAAAATAACCACTACCATCAGATTTAAAAACTCAAGCCAAACTTTGAACTCAATATAAAAATATAGCTTAATCGGAAAGAATTGTTTAGTGTATAATTGTGAACAATTAAACTTTTTTTTTATTAAAAGATGGTTTTTATTTAACATTGCAGCGTATATTCATGAATATTGTACACAAATGGAAGCGCTTTGAAGTACTACACTGGCGCTGACAAACGGAAGCTCTGTGAAGTACTACACACACAGAAGCTCTGTGAACTACACAATGCGGTAGCGAGAAACAAGAACAATAGATGTCACTTCTGTATATATACAGACGGGCACCTGCCGAATATCACTTGCAGTCAGTTACGCAATTTTGACCCGACAGCTAGACTCAGACCCGCACCTTCAGAACAGCCTGGTCCCTATTTTTGTTTAAAAATTCTCTCATTCTTTTATTACTGAAATTCATTCATTAAATTTGCGATGCATTCATAAATATTTTCTAAATAGTCCAAGTGGGTTTCAAGATTATATTCATATTTTTTAAGACTACATGTAGTTTTATCTCTACTAATCCAATCAATTTCAAACAAATAAATTATTTAAATATACTACCACAGTGTCCCTTTTTAATAAGATTTTTTTTTGTGAGCGATAGACATTATTCAATCTCCCAGGACCCCCTTCAAAAAATGAAATATAATCAGAAATATATCGGAAATAAAAAGTGTAGATTTGAACAATCATTTTGATGAAAATGACGAATATTTAATGTTTTACTTTTCTTTCCATGAAGCAAAAAACAAGTTTTTTTTTCTTAGACAGATGATATGTAAAATTTATTGTTTAATGATCTGATCTGCAATAAGTTCTTTGTTAATATGACAGATGCAATTTTTTTCTTTACAAAGTTTTCTACGTATTTTATCATTGGAATAGTCGTAATAATTATCATCGTAATTGAAATCAATTTGTTGAATGTATCGGTTTCTCGCCACCATCCTTTAGATGTACGATGTATTTAAAACTTTAGCGAAATTTAAAATTTATTTTTCTCTCAATCCAGAAAAGGTCGCGCTATTCACTGTTGTAAACGATCGGATGTCGCCGAAAATTTCAGACATCGGGAAATACATGTAGCATCAAATTCCTTTATTTTCAGCGATGGTTTTGTTTAGAATCTTTAAAGCATATCTTTTTTTTTGTCACAAGTATACGTAATTGTTCTTGAACTTGTATGTTATATCAATATATGGACAGTCAGTTTAGGACCTACTACAAATAGAAAAGAACATGTAGTATACAAATGGCAAAACAGCTAGAAAACAAAATCTCAAAGTAGTTTCATGCAGTCCTACAATTTGTATAACCATCCGAGATTAAAGGCAGATTTCACAAGATTTTCAAAAGATATTGGAAAAGAAATAAGCATGTCACTATAAGAAAAAAATTATGACCAGGTTATTGGCAAGCGAAAATTGCTGCTTTATAAATATTTGTTTATCGATTTATTTGATAAGACTGCTTTCGAAAATAAATGAATTTAGATAAGAGGTAAATCAAGTGTAAATTAAGTTTTATAACAATATTTTTTGTAATCAATTGTTATAAAGGAGAGGATGCATGTTCTAAGTTTTAAGAACCTGTGTCCGAATCTTTTGTTGTAACATCTAAACAATAAAATATTTTCAAACTAAGCCAAGCGGTAATTTGAAATAAAAACGTTCCCGTACATCTGACATTTCAGTTAGTAAGTGCACGATCACCTAATTCCATGTTTGCAGACAATCACGTGTTTAACGGGAAAACCAGCGATTCATGTGACCTTGACATGCCGTAATTCATACTGTTGAGACAAGTAAAGAAATATTTAATGTACATGTACGTAAAACATAAATATATTGCAATACCCAATCATTTCACTGGCTTTATCAACAAGTATACATTAGTTCTTAAAACCACATCTGTTATGTTTTATTTCGGCATCACTCTCGATTTATACATTGAGTAGAGTATTGTACAGAACATGTTTAAGTTCACTGACACCTCTCAAATAGCATTTTAAAAGTAACAGATGAATTGAAGTATACAGTATCGCACATGCGTTTACATATAAGCTGTATATCTTATTTACTATAATGTTACATAAAACAGATCAAAATTACCACCGGTATTATACAATGAACTGGAAAGGGGGGGGGCACTGCATGATTGACGCGGGTCTATAGTCGCACAAAGTGTATATTATGCGCTGCCTAATAAAACTTAAAGTTTAATGCACAAAGAAAGTTCTTTTGAAAAGAAAATTAACGTTACACGTATCAATGTTTAATATCAAAAAGAATTAGAGAAATTATGTATATTCACGCCCACAGGTCGACTTTAATACATGTAGAGCATTCCGGCTATCAAACTGTTTTATATTTACAGGCTTATTTGGCGAATGCTTAAAAAATTAATCTCAATCTTTATTATGCATACTTGTCATGGGAAAAGCTTTCATATTAACGAGAGTTCAAATGTAAACCCTTCAATTAATTATGTATAATGCTGATAATCTATAAACTTATGCAAAGCAATTTTCTTAATAAAAAAAACTGTGTACACATAGTGTTAAGTTGGGGATTGGGGGTAGAAATTTAGAAATAGAAATTAAAAAACTGGAAACCATTTTCTTTACTCTCCTGAATGCAGTAAAATTTGCATGAATTTACGGCATTGCGATGTGTTATGCATGTATTGCATTATGTATGTATCTGTCACTGCATGTAGCTCATCAATAGCTTAATCATTTTTTATGAGTGACGGTGATACATTATTTATTGATCTTGACTTGGGTAGATTTTTGTGGTGTTGACATAAAATTGCAAAACACTATGAATACTGTACCAACATGACAGCATTACACACAAGTTTAGCGATTTCATTAATATAGATATATTTTTATAGAAATTGAACTTCGGGGATGAAGTATTTAAAAAAGATGTCAAGATATTCTTTAACAGGGGAGATGGTACATTGTCTAGGAAGTTATAATAATCCATGGGTGGAAAACGTGACAATTTCTTTTTGTCTATCAAGACATTCTTGTTAATATGTTTCGAAAAATATTAATGTAAAATTCAATCCAAACATTAACGAAGATTTACTTAATCAGTATGATAATATGATTTATTTAGTTGAGGAAAAATCGTACACAGATAGTAAATTCAATTATATACTTCATGTAATTCAGACATAATTCAAATAATGATTGGAAATTTTAGATACGCCAGGACCTGATATTATTAGCCTACAATGTAATAAAACCTCAGTTCTCTTTAATTTATAGAAAAACCAGATATAATTTTCATTAGATACAGATAAAAATTGCTTATAAAAATTAATTTTTCAAGTGTAAAGAAATTTCACGTTAAGTCAGTATTGCCCGCAAAAAAAAAAAGAGAGAGAAAACAAAAATCCCCTCATTAAATATATAACTTCCATCAGTATATTATCTCTAGATTTATAAAATGTTTTAATCAGCCTTTATTAATGAAAACCAGCAATCTTTTTGTACGGATGTTACGTCAGTGGTGTGTATACACAGTTAAACACAGCCAATTGTCACCCTGGGCTGAAAAACCTCCCAAATCACATAGAATATACAAAAAATACACTAACACAGTAGCAGGTGTCTTCGCGACACGTGTCTTCGCGACATGTGTCTCCACTTGTGACACGTGCGAACAGGTGCCCATGACTATAGAAGATCATCGAAATGATTGAAACCTACCTTATTAATTTGCATCGATTTTAATTCTAAAAATAAACTTCTCTATATCAATTTCTATTTGATTTCATTAAAAGCTTTTGCCGAAAGTAGATTATTAAAATTTTCAGTAAATTTAATTTAACTTTACTTTGCAGAATACACAGAATAACACTGGCTGAAAAATTAAGTTCATCGGAAATTCATGTCAAATCTTTTGATATCTTTTCAAAATGTCCATTGCCAAGAAAATTCTTTCAAACCAATTAAAAGATATGTGTCTGATAATGAAAACGAGAAAGAACTTTAATGTTGTAATTTAATTCCCATTTCAAAGTATACCTCGTGGAAATATTTACAAACCATAGCTTGATTATAACCTTCGCAGGAACATAGCAGACACAATACAGTATTTCATAAGAAACCTAAACGGAAATACATTGTTCTGATGTCACGATCCAAATGCTTGCTGGAAAACCTACTGGCTTTTTCACCCTCTATCAAATATAATATGTGGTAAGTTATAGCAAAATATTAGACAAATGTTTTGTACCAGCTTAGCTTATAAAAGGACTTGAAAACTCTACTCCTGTTTTTCCAGAGGATGAAATTACCAGCAAAAATAGGAGAAAATTGGAAAATTAAGGAGTTTTGAATACTCTCGGAATTGACTGCGAAATACATTTTTAACACTTAAAAAATGAGATGAATTATAATGGTGTTATCAATCCCAATTCAAATAAGGTCGAGACACACCATATTAAATAGATGA
Organism: Saccostrea cuccullata; assembly: GCF_032062105.1. Lineage (NCBI taxonomy): Eukaryota > Metazoa > Mollusca > Bivalvia > Ostreida > Ostreidae > Saccostrea > Saccostrea cuccullata. The sequence goes on from NW_026933030.1 coordinate 33,541, forward strand.
GTATATTAAATAGTTTTCAATTCATGCCTGAGTAATCTTTACAACGTGTCTAGTATATATAATAATAATTCTAATTTCTATATAAATCATAGACCTAGTGTAGCAATATCTATTCTTACTGACAATAAATACAAACACGACATTTCTTGCATTGATTATTTAACTTGAGAAAATGAAAAAAAAAAAATAAAGGATATACACTACCGTGATATAATAATTAAGTAATTTAATATTAAATAGGGTTGGTGGTTCCCTAAATCAAATACCATAAGGAAGATATAGTTATGTACAAAAACAATTATTTGTCTACCCACTGTTAATCTTATTTCATTGTTATATTATTGTGTTTGGAACACCTCAGTGCCCCTCAGTATGTCCTCAGTAAAAACCTCAGTATCACACAGTATCAGCTCAGTGACATCAGAAGCACCTCAGTGCCCCTCAGTACTTCAACAGTAACAACAGTTCTAACCTCAGTGCTCCTCAGTAGCACAACAGAATGCACAGTTAAAACCTCAGTGCAACTCAGTACTTCCTCAGATTCTCAGAAGTAGCCTCAGTACCAATCAGGGGTTTCTCAGTACAACTCAGTACTTCCTCAGGGTTTTGTTGAATTCTCAGGAGTTTTTTAATACAGTAGTGGAATATGAGAATATTACACGTAATTACTTGTAGTATACGTATGCAAGTAAACATACTCGTTGTAAATAACTATAAACTGTATATATATCAGTTTTTTAGAAATACACAGGGATAAATAAGGCAAAGGTGAACCTTGTTCTTTACACTGTGTAAATTTTAAATTGTTAAATTTACAGATTAACGTAGAACCTATGTCGTATGACATCATAACTAGTGAATGTGTTTAGCCTGTGCTAGTTCCATTATGACGTCATAATTAATACAATGTCACCTTTTCCCGTACTTTTCAGCTTCAGTAGAAATGGTAAAAAGAAATACTGCATTTTGAAATTCACAGAATTCAATTTAAAATCATGCTGAAATAATCTTAATTTAATTTATATATTTTTTGGTAAAAATGCTTAATGACAATATTTTTCTGGAATTAGAGAAACCTTTAGGCACCTTTCATTTACTAGATCTTGGCCTTAATGAAGTTGACAAATCCTAGATTATCTTGTGTAAAGAATTACAATGTACATGGTATACAACTTACTGTTAAAATGAGAATGGTATGTAACTATTTTGAAGGAATGCAAAAATCCTAAGTAATCTTCAGTCGCCAACTAAATAGTGTAATATCTTGATGAAATATGTCTAAGTCAAAGATGTACGTGTTGTAGATGGTGTATTCGTGTGTACATTTTTTGTGATATCTATCTTGAAATGATGTGCATTCCTTTTCATAATTATTTTTTACTTATTCATATTCTTGGTGTTTGATTACAATTTTTTAATTAAATATGATCTTTTTAAATAAAAAAGTACAATTTAAGATAAACATTTTAATCTAAAAATAACCCCAAACAGTCATTTAATAATTAAATCCAGTGTAAGTGCAAAAAGGTTAAGAATATTAGCAGCGGTAAATTTCCTTTCTCTCATTAGTTAGAGGCGAAAAGTATATATTTTAATCACTTTATATAATCATTTGGGTATGTTCTTCATCATATTAAAGTTTGAAAAGATTGTGACAAAGACTTCTGAAAAATATTGACAAATTTAGGGTTGAAAATTGACTAAAAATAATAAAGTTCATTTGCCTATATCTTTTAAATGTGGACTAATCTTTTATTTCGATGGAATAGAAAAAGAATTTATTATTGAGAAATACTGTTTCATACTGCTCAGTTAATAAAGTCAACGAACAACGATGTTTAAATAAGTATTTTTGAGTTTTCATACTCTCTTTATGACAAGTACCTTTAAATATGACTGAAAATGTTAAGTCGCAGTATGAAAATACCATTCCATGTTTCAGTGGCTGCACTGCATTTAATAGCAAGGAAACATGTCATGTGCTTTTGACTGATTGATAAGCGAGTGCTAATTCATCATTTTGTAAAGTTTTAAAATCTTTAAAAGACTTTTCGGACATAGGTTCTACCTTAAAGTGGAGAAATAAAAAAAAGTATCCAAGTGGCACTAATACACTTCCATAATTAATTCACCAATTTTTGTTTAGGAAGACGCTGTAATTAAAGCAATTGTAGAACGATTAGTTACACACCTGTGTACTGATCATACTAGGATAAAGAAAGAATGGACGTTGTCGGAATCACTAGTCGTATATTCTTATATATCTCTTATGTTTGCCAGTATACGCAGTCTTTTTAACATTTTGTAAAAATCTTTAATCTACAGTTACTTCTTTAAAAAAAATTCTTCATTTTTGAAATAGACATTGGCTTTTTTATTGCATGTCGATTTTGCATTTTATATTTTAAAACTCTTATCCTCCCAAATAAAAAAAAAATTCCTGTGTAATGATGGTATAGTTTGGACCAATAAAGAGATCTAAATTCAATTTAAAATGGCGGACAAGCAAAGAACTTTATTCGGTAATAACCAATATTTGCCCCCCAAAATCAAACTTTGACGGAGAAATATTTAATTATGTTCTTAAACAGGGTAATATATACTGACTTCAAAACACGGAATATTTTCATTAGCAATGATGTCATATGTTTGAAATGACGTCAAAAAAATGACGTAAATTTTAAATTTTCTTTATTTGTACAGAAAAATGTATATTTTACGTCGATATTTGGAGTAAAAGTCACCGAGCGCATGTGTGTTCAGGATCAATATTTTGATATAATGTGTAGAATGATAATATCAATGAAATATGTCAGTATTGTTCCTGAACAAACTTGCGCTCTATAAATTTTAAAGATAAAATTGCTGAAATTTTGTCCATTTTCTCCTCTTTCTAAAAAATGACAAAAAATCAAACTAGTTTGTGACGTCATAAAAACAAAAATTGTCAGTAAACTATAATATGATCTATTAATTTACATTTCTCACACAATTTATAAAATTCAGCACATATCAGGAATTTTTCAAAATTTGACTTTTGTGGGGGCAAAGATAATGCAATATACCGCATATAGTTCTTTTCTATGTTTTTTTGTGTCGTTTAAGGATCTGTGAATATGTCACCACTAAGTAAAAAGAAACACTAAAAATGTTGATACAATATCACTTAATTAAAAAAAAGATATCTATTTCTGATTTTTATCTATCGTTTGTTTCTACATTCTTCTTAACTCAGGATATTACATTTGCAAACATCCTCACATCGCAAATTCATATGTTTATCTCCACATATCACTATTCTGCGACTGAGAGTATAGCTGGTTTTTGCATAGTTGACTATGTTTCAAAGCTCAGATCCAATTCGTGTTCATCTAAAATTAAAGCTGTTGAGTTGCTGTTATTATCAATCAAGAATCAAATTCAAAATCCGTCGACACACCATCAAATATAACTGACTTCTTGCCCGATTTTATTGAACTCTGAACCAGCTTTTGAAATAAGCACTTGAACAAGCAGCTTAGTTTGTTAGTCAAACATCAAACTACTACGTAACACTTTAACACGCTATTGACTATAAGATAATGTAACCATGATTTCAACAACCTGGTTAACTGTTAGCATTTCGTAAATTCTATGGTTGTCAAAATGACCTAGAAAATAAAACCTATCAATAAGTTTAATTTTGTTGTCATGTATAAAATAAGTCGCCAGGTCTTTGTTTGCATAATAAAATATACTAAGAAATATTCTTTCTAATTCTTGAGCATTGCATAAAGCTTACTCTGTGTAACACTTGAAAAGAAGATACTTATTCCTCATGAACACCCGTAGACCTTATCAAAAAGTACAAAAGAGAGCATAAAAACAAAGAGACTTGCACAAGTCTAGTTCAGACGCTCGAATTGCAACCTATGGATTTTCCAAATGTCATTGTTTGTCACACTTATGTCCAGTTAATTAAAAAAAATTAAAGAGAGCTTAAAAAATGTTTTTTATTTGCTTTTTGTCACTAAAAGGGCCAGGTGTTATTTTCTCTATTTGGAGGGAGATATAGAAGTCTAGAGACCATATCCGTTAAAAATGTTAAAAGTGAAATTCACTTGGTTTTAATAAAATAACTTGACGGTTTTGTTTTATTGAATTCCCTCAACAATTCATTTTATCTCCATCTTTTAAAAATTGCACAAGAAATTGCCCTTAGTGGCTTCAGGTTTTGGGTATGAAAGATAAATTCACAGAAATCAGGCCAAATTAAATTGCTTGACTTCCTTACTGAATAAGACACTTTTGTTCATTTTTTTCAAACAATTGGCAAGTAATTGCACGTAACGGTGTAAATATATATAAATAATGTTGTGAAATGTGTTGTATTTGTATGGTTTCATTATGTTTATTATTAGTAACATTAAATTCCTTGAACATTCCAGAGTGGTCAACATGTTTGGTCATTTTTTCTAGAACATTCTTAAATCTTGTGTATGTCCAGATTGTTCCAGTAATATCATGTTTTAACAACTTCTAGAATATTCTAGATTTATGATACTGTATAAATACCCTGTCAATTCGATGCATAGAGTTCAGACTATGAGAAGGTCAAAACAGCAATATTCAAAGCATATGAATTAGTACTTAAAGCGTATAGACAAAAGTTCAGAAAGTATAGGAAGTTTGATAATCAAACGTTTATTGAATTTTCACGAGAGGAAGAAGATTTATTTGATCACTGGTTTAGATCTAAGAAACTTGATAAAACTTTTGTTCATTTGCGTCTAGTCATCCTGGTAGAAGAGTTTAAGGAATGTGTTTTTCAAGATTTGAAAACACATTTAGAAGATAAGAATGTGAAAACTCTTAAAGAGGCAGCAGTCATATCTGATACGTATGCTCCTTTTCATAAAAGGAATTTTGTTTCAAGATCTCAGTCTAGCAATAATTCTACAAATTCAGAAACATATAAAAAGAGTGGTTCAGGGTCTCAGTCTTTCACAAGTTCCCAGTCTCCATCCCAAGGTGGTTTAAGTCAGGTCCTGGATGTTTTGAAGGATTTTCTGGAATAGGTTCGCTTCCTACTTGTAGTTATTGTAGGACAAAAGGTCATCTGATCAGTGAATGCTTAAAACTTAAGAGAAAAATGATTTTGATAAAACTCAACCACACGCTTCTGCTGAAGTTAAAGGTGATAGAGAAGCCTTAATTTCGATTTGTTCTGACACTCCTGATGTCCAGGGTTCACAGTCCAGTTCTAAAACAGTTGATTCTATGGAGGATTATAAGCCTTTTATGTCTCAGGGAATTGTTTTACTCGGTGACTCTAGCGAAATTAAACCTCTCCATATTTTGAGAGATACTGATGCTGCACAGACTTTTTTGTTAGAGGGTGTGCTTCCTTTATCTGAACAGACTTCTACTGGTAGCTCAATTTTATTACAGGGTGTATAGCTAGGCTCCATTGATGTTCCCCTGCGTAGAATTAGTTTGAAGTCAGATTTAGTTACTGGACCTGTTAATGTAGGTGTTCGACCTACTCTACCCGTTCCAGGCATTTCTGTGTTGCTAGGCAACGATTTAGCTGGTGGAAAGGTTGTACCTGATCCTTTAGTTTGTGAGAAAATCACTTCCAATGTCATGTGTGATAATGAAGATGATGACATTTATCCAGCCTGTGTTGTTACTATAGCGATGGCCAGAAGACGAGAAATGGAGGCAGATAATACTATAGCTTTTGAAGAGACAAATTCCTCTATTGATATTGATTTGAATGAGACTTTCTTATCTGACCTTGATGGCACTCAAACAAGCATGGAACCACACAATATCAAGAAGCCGGTGACGAGTGAACCTTTACCAAAATTAAGTGGTGATGGAGATGATTTAAATCTACCAGAAAGCCAAGACAAAGATATCATAAGCCGAGAGCAGTTACTTTCAGCACAACATAAAGACCCAGATATCATCCAACTTAGTAAGAGGGCACTTCCACCAGAAGAGGCCACTGAAGTTGGAGAATACTTCTATATGAAAGATGGCATCCTTATGCGAAAATGGCGACCACCTGACGCTTCCCCGGATGACGTGTGGCGTGTTGTTCACCAGATAGTGGTCCCAGCTGCTTATCGTCGAGATGCCATGAGTTTAGCTCATGATACACCTATGACAGGTCATTTAGGTGTCAATGAAGGATATGGAGATAACGAACAGTATTCAATCTCAACGTCCATTAAACAATATACAAAATAAGAGCAGAGCAAACACGGGCCTCCTAAACATCAGAGGTGGGATCAGGTGCCATGAAGGAGAGAGCATCCCCTGCCGACCGGTCACACCCGCCGTGTGCTCGTTGTCATGATCAGGAAATAACGGAAAAATTCAATAAGACATAAAAGGATTTTGAGTCATTTTTATTGGCCTAAGCTAAGAAAGGATGTTTCTGAGTTTTGTTTGTCATGTCATGTCTGTCAGATGGTAGGTAAACCAAATCAGAAGATATTATCTGCTCCTCTCCAACCCATTCCAGCTTTTGAAGAACCATTTAGTCGAGTGTTGGTGGAGTGTGTAGGACTTTTGCCTAGGACTAGATCTAGGAACCAGTATTTACTTACCATTATGTGCACATCCACTTGATTCCCTGAAGCCATAATTCTCATGAATATTAAAGCAAAGGCCATAGTTAAGGCTCTAACGAAGTTTTTCAGCTTTGTAGGAGCCCCTTAGGCAATTCAGTCAGATCAAGGCTCAAATTTTATGTCAGGATGGTTTCAGCAAGTCATGCATGAGTTTGGTATTAAGCAATATAGATCAACTGCTTATCATACTGAGTCCCAGGGGGCTCTAGAACGTTTTCACCAGACCTTAAAAACGATGCTGAAGACCTATTGTTACCAGTATGAAAAAGACTGGGACGAAGGGGTTCATCTTGTACTATTTGCTGCACGAGAAGCAGTCCAGGAGTCTCTTGGGTTTAGTCCTTTTGAATTGGTGTTCGGTCATACGGTTAGAGGTCCTTTGAAATTGTTGAAGGAAAAGTGGCTGACTGAGACTAGTGATCTTACTCTTTAAGAATATGTGTCTGATTTCAAAGAAAAACTTTACAATGCTTGTAAATTAGCACAAGAACATTTATGACAAAGATACCAGAAATAGGTTTTTTTAGCCAGGTGATAAGGTTCTTGTATTTTTACCTATTCCTGGTCATCCTTTACAGACCAGGTATTACGGCCCTTATGAAATTGAAAGCAAGATTAATAATGTAAACTATATAGTTAGGACATCAGGTTGACGAAAAGAGAAACGTGTTTGTCACATTAACATGTTAAAAGAGTACTTTGAAAGGTGTGACCGAAGTTGTGTAAAACCAGTTTCCACTTTAGGGAATGCTAAGATTGTTCTAAATTGTATTGAAAGTGATTTGAGTGTAGAAATGAATGAGAAAGATTGTAATCAGAGTGTTCGTTTGAAAAACTCAGAAGGTTTGGCTGATTTGGATGCAAAACTTGGACATTTGAAAAGAACAAGTTAAAAACTTGATGAATGAGTATCATCAGATCTTTTTGGATGTTCCAAAGAAAACTAATGCAGCTTGTCATGATGTCATAGTGGGTGACACTCTGCCTATCAAACAACATCCGTACCGTCTAAATCCAATAAAATTGCAGTATCTAAGAAGAGAAGCGCAGTGCATGCTGGACAATGACATTATCGAATCTAGTAAAAGTAACTGATTATGTACAGACTTTAGAAAGGTGAATTCTGTTACTAAAACTGATTCATATCCAATACCTAGAATCGATGACTGTATTGACAACATTGGAAACGCGACATTTGTCTGTAAATTTGACCTGTTGAAAGGCTACTGGCAATTGCCGTTAACAGAAAGAGCAAAAGAAATATCTGCTTTTGCTACACCAGATAGACTTTACCAGCTGTATATAGTAATGCCTTTTGGCATGAAAAACGCAACAGCTACATTCCAAAGGATGATTCACTCCCTTCTCCAAAACTTTGAGGGATGCGAGGCCTACATTGATGATGCCATCATATACAGCAACACATGGGACGAACATATCCGAATCATGCGTGCTTTATTTGACATTTTAGCTAAAGCAAATTTAACTGTAAACCTTGAAAAGAGCGAATTTTGCCATGCTTATGTAGAGTATTTAGGTCATAGAGTAGGTCAAGGTTAAGTTACACCCCTAATGGCTAAAGTGGAAGCTATTGCAAAGTTCCCGATTCCTACAAACAACAAAGAATAAATGAGGTTTTTGGGCATGGCTGTGTTTTACAGAAAATTTTGTCCAAATTTTTCCTCAGTTGTTAGTACACTTACAAATCTTTTACAAAAGAGGGTAAACTTTGAATGGACAAAGGACTGTGAAAAATCATTTCATAAAATCAAATCTGTCCTTATCAGCAATCCAGTTCTGTCAACTCCAGATTTTGCTGAGGAATTTAAGCTAACTGTAGATGCTAGTGATGTTGGAATCGGGGCAGCTTTGTTTCAAGAACATAGTGATAAGGTAGATAGAGTTGTTTCTTTTTTTTTCAAAGAAACTTACAAAATGTCAATAAAAGTATTCCACCGTTGAAAAGGAATGCCTTGCTTTGTTGTAAGCCTTACATCATTTTGATGCTTATCTGAATGTTACTTTACATCCAATTCTTGTATTTACGGATCACAACCCCCTGACATTTTTGTACAAATTGTCAAACAAGAATCAAAGACTGACTAGATGGAGTTTGTTGTTATAGGAATACAATATAATAATTAAGCATATCAAAGGCAAAGACAATGTTATTACAGATGCCTTGTCCAGAGTATCGTGAACATACTATATTTTGCATTAATGTACATATGTTTTACAAGTTAAATTTTTCAATGACATTCAAACTTCTAAGGGGGGAGGTGTTGTGAGGTGTGTATTGTTTCATCATGTATATTATTAGTAACATTAAGTTTCTTGAACATTCCAGAGTGGTCAACATGTTTGGTCATTTTTTTCTAGAACATTCTTAAATTTGGTTATGTCCAGATTGTTCCAGTAATATCATGTTTTAACAACTTCTAGAATATTCTAGATTTATGATATTGTATAAATACCCTGTCAATTCGATGCATAGATATACTTTGTCGTATAAGCACCATTGAGGTATAACTGGGATATTTTTTCATTGGGACATTGTGTGCAGCAACAAACACTCTGATGCGTATATTTTTCGATTCTTGCTAAGTTTGTACTTTATGTTTCATATATATTAACTTTTTATATATATATTAATGTAAATAAATTATTGTTAAGTTTAATCTGTGTTATTGATCTTTGCTGGCATTTAGGGTTATTCTGACACATAACAATAAGTTAAGCTAAATTTTGTTGCTAAAACCACTGATTACTCTATTCACCTGAACGATAAAATGGGAATTATTATAAGAATGAACTTTTTGACAGATATTTTTGATGTTCATGCTTTTATGTGAACACAAAATTTGATTTGAATCAAATTTTGAATAACAGTGCTAATTTTAATGAGAAACATTGAAACTGCATTTAAAAACATCTTTTTTGAGTAATTATTTGGCTTAAAATATATAATATGTTTGTCTTTAACAACATAGAATACGTCTACAAAAGACAATGATGAATCTCCATTGAAAATACATCCCACGCCGTTTTATGCAAACCAAATTTTAATATAATCCTCCCCAAATCAAACTTTTGATTTGCATATTAAATCTTTCCAAATTTGATCAAAATTTTCATCAGAAGTAAGGTCACAATAAATCCACAATCTCAAAAATTGCAGGGAGTTATGAGACTCACGTTTACAAAAAGATTTTGAAAGACGTACTCATGTACATGTACGTATTATGCGACAAAGATTGACAATAAAAAAGAAATAGGAATGTAAACGCTTTATTTTAAAACAAATAATGCCCCCATTCTTTTGCGACAACAACACTTTAACTGAAATTAAAAACCCTGCTATTGAATCTAAATAAAGTTAAAAAGTTGACTTTAATATATTTAATAATATAATAATATCTTTGACTGGAATTCCTTTGATAATGGAGAGTGTTAGGTATTTCTCATACGTGTATTTTCATTGAAACACAATTTGTAAAAAAAAAATGTGAAGTAAAGATTTGAATTTTGCTCGTGTGCGCATTCATTTTAATATTCTTTGTATGATATTGGCTTAATAATTACTTTTGTGCTGTCAGTTTGTTATTATAGAATGGTGTCTCACGGAAACGTGCAGTACGTTTGAGATCTGCATTTCCCTGTTGAGAATAACTTTTATTCTTTATTTCAAAAAGAAGACAGGAGAAAAAGATATTCATATAAAAGGTAGGAATGTATATGGTCATTAAACCTCTGTTATATGCTCTTTAACAGGTCGGAGAGAATACTCGAAATCGGGTATTATCCGTGAAATCGCGTATAATACTCGATATTAGGGTATCGTTGAATCCGCGAAATCGTGTATTCCGTGCAAATTTCTATAAAAACTAAAGAATAAAGCAACGGCGCATTATGCCAGTAACTGTTGCTTGTACATCAGTATCTTGTGGATTTATTTTTATTAAACCTAATTCATACGGTTGTCAAATAAGTTTAAAATCACACGACAAACACTGCTGGGGTAACAAAGAGGACACAATGGGGTTATTATTTTTCAATATAATCTAATAAACAAATAATTACACTTCGTTTGTCTTTATTTCCCATTAAAGTATTCCATATACTTAATTTTCTAATTTGTGCACTATTCACAAAACGTGAAATTTTAAAGAAATTAAACGACTAAGGCCGTGTTATGTATTTTTACTGAAAAATGTATGGCGTCCTTTTCACGTGAAATATATATTATTCCTAACAGTTAGAGAGTACAGTATAAGCGATTCATAATTGTATATCTCTGCCATAATAGAATACCAACGTTATTATAAAGAAGAAAATAAAATAAGATAAAATAAATACCCACGGGAAAACAGTTTGAAAATAGCTAATTGAAGGTGGGTATCTTTTTAAATGTCAATTTAGCATGAAATTTTTACTCAAAGACACCGTAAATTTTTTGGTTGCATTTTAATCGATACAAGATATGCTATTTTACATTTATTTTATGCATTTATGTGGAAATTGAGAGCTAGAAGTCATATATGAACAGGATTTTCTTGTTTTTTTGGGGGGTGGGGTGGGGGGGGGGGGGGGGGGGGTGGGGGGTGGGGTTATCAATAAAAGTCAAATGTGTACATCTTTTCATAAGCTTATAATACACATTGAATTTCTCAATATCGATCGAGGTACAGTCATATTGAAATATGAATTACATAGTCAAGTTTTCACATTTCTTATAGTTTTTACGTTTATGAACATGTTAATGAACAAACTGAAATTATGGAGTGTTCACTTGCATTGGAAACTCTTGTCTTACTTTTTGGGAATATAATTCCTCATCGGACATTAAAATTTCATAAAAATCGTAGCCACTTCCTTTCTTTATTATACTATTTGATAGACAGGGTAAATTTTACCTCTTTATCTTCAATTTTTTTTTATATCGCTATCTTATACCTCATTATAATATGCTAATACAACGCACTATTTGATTGCTTCTAGACAATATGTTAAAGTTTTCTTTTTAGTTATTCTATCTATGATACGTATTACTCATGGCAATAACTTTTCCTAATACCCATCTATAATGACAAAATGTGTTTAAAAAATAAACATGAATTCTAGTTACTTGTAGTCTTATAGTGTTTCAGAGAATAACAGGTTGCTTTTTTTTACCTACAAGTTGTTTTGTCAGAGGTGGTCAAGAAGCCTTTAGCCCCCCCCCCCCCCTTTGAAGTCGCCAAGAAATGCTAAAATATTGATGACTTAGCGAAACTAAACGATCAACAGTTATGTTTTTTCATAAGCTGTATTCCTGAAACTATCACTGTCTCTGCTAAAATGTTGAATACATATTCTGTATGTTTGAATGATAAATAAAAAAGAAAAGATTTTCAAAAAAAAGAAGAGGGTTCTTTTAGCCAAAATTTTAGACATTTTTATCATTACCTTATTCATACATTCATAAATAAATATGATTTTATGCACCAGATGAATATGAAAGTAATAAATGACGTATAATTAGATAAGATAGAAAATCCCTTGTTTATACATGGCATCATATCTTGTGTGTGAAATGTGTTTCCGTATAATTTTATTTATTTACAAGTTCTTCATGTTTGTCGTGTTGATGTCGAATTATTATAGATTCCCGAATTCTGATACTTTACAATTCTGTTGTGTTGGGAATGAACATTAGGAAGATGCATATACTTTCAACGTAAAGAAAAATATAAAGACATAAAGCAAATCGAACGCCTTTTTGTGTGCAGATCATGAAATGTACTGATCTCCATGGGTATTTGTTGTCCCCAGCACATTAATCTTGACGCCCAAATTCTTACTTGGCTAGTGATGCCTTTAGAAAACATGTGTATCAAGATGAAAGTTAACTCGGCAACATGCGCCATCCCATTGTTTAAGTTTTATTAGGTGATTACACCTCCTATACCCGATTTCGCGGATTCAACGATACCCTAATATCGAGTATTATACGCGATTTCACGGATAATACCCGATTTCGAGTATTCTCTCCGACCTGTTTAATACTGAAACTGATGAACAATGCAGTTCATATAAACCTGAAGCACATTTGCTGCTCTATTCCGCAGCATTACAAATAAAAAGAGGATGCATATGTATAAACAGCAATTATTACAAATGTCAAATGAAATAACAGATTTAACAATTTTTAAGAATACAGCAGAAGGTGAATACCATAAAATATCCCACACCTTATACAAAAGGAAATTGATACATGTATTCTGTACAACAATAACAATAGGCAGCTTATACAAAAGAAAACTAGTAAACGTATTTTCTACAACAATAACAATATATTACAATTTGCACCCTCTTCTCTCTCTCTCTCTCTCTCTCTTTAGATGTTTTTGTTGACAATTTATGTCCCATTCGATCGAAAAATCTAGATACTTGTATAGTATCTTCAATCTGATTATACAAGCGATTCAAACATATGAAATACGTCAGAGTTTCAATGTTCATATACTAAAAAATTCCAAGATGCTGTGGACCTCTCCTCGACCCAATAAATAGTTCTGTACATGAGGACATTTTTTGCTATCTTTTTGGTGTTGAAGAAAAATATATGGAATCGGTACGCCCAGAGCTCCCGTCTCCAGCCCCCTGATCATATATTCATATATCTAAAGGTTATGTGCACATTGCATTTTTAGCAGAAATTTGTTATAAAATAACTTGCCTCAAACAGATAAACAAAATATGTTATTCTAATATCTGAGACCCTTTTGAAAACAGTCACTGGTTTGCTGGTGAATTGGATCACACAACATAAACCTATTTCCGTCCTAGTCAAAAACGAAAGAGAGTAATGATTTAAAGATTTGGCGGAAATCTCCTATTCTACAAGTCTAGCTATGACAATGAAACTATTAAGATGCTTCCTTCCTTATTTAAGGAATGGTTTTATAAATAGATAATTTTATCCCTAATAAAATAAATTAAAAACTTTATTATTTTCAACTCCTTTCGTCTATGTAGGGAAACAACAGGATTTCTGATCATTTATTCATTCTCTTACCCTTTTCTCCTGTGGAAATTGAAATACATTAACTAAAAGATTTCACTTATGAACGCACTTTCCGCTTTGATATAAAAACTGATTTTAGAATCCCATACTTGTATTTTTTTAAAAATAGAAATCGCAAAGACCTCTCCTCTCAAGTAAGAATAATGAATGTGTATATACCGTAGTTTTTATTTTTATACCCGCACTTTCTATAGAAAGTTCGGGTATATTGTTGTTACTCATGTCCGTTCGTCCGTCCGTCCGTCTGTCACACTTTTCTTCCCTGAACTCCTCCTACATTTTACACAGTAGCTTAATCATCTTTTGGGAGATGGTAGGTGGTGTCATGTAGATGTGCAGTAAGGTTTCGGAATTTTTGGAATTTTGATTTTGCCCCGGGGGGTCAAATGGGGGTCGAAAAATAACGTTTTTTGTGCAAAAAGTCCCGTCTTCCCTGAACTCCTTCTACATTTTACTCAGCAGCCTAATCACCTTTTGGGGGATGATTGGTGGTGTCATGTAGATGTGCAGTAAGGTTTCTGAATTTTGATTTTGCCCCGGGGGATCAAATGGGGGTCGAAAAATGACGTTTTTTATGCAAAAAGCCCTATCTTCCCTGAACTCCTCTTACATTTTACTCAGCAGCCTAATCATCTTTTGGGGGATGATTGGTGGTGTCATGTAGATGTGCGGTAAGGTTTCGGAATTTAGATTTTGCCCCAGGGGGTCAAATGGGGGTCGAAAAATGATGTTTTTAATGCAAAAAGCCCCGTTTTCCCTGAACTCCTTCTACATTTTACACAGTAGCCTAATCATCTTTTGGGAGTTGGTTGGTGGGGTAATGTAGATGTGCAGTAAGGTTTCGGAATTTTGATTTTGCCCCGGGGGGTCAAATGGGGGTCGAAAATTGATGTTTTTTATGCTAAAAGTTCCGTCTTCTCTGAACTCCTCTTATATTTTACTCAGCAGCCTAATCACCTTTTGGGAGATGATTGGAGGTGTCATGTTCATGTGCAGTAAGGTTTCTGAATTTAGATTCTGCCGCGGGGAGTCAAATGGGGTTCGAAAATAACGTTTTTTATTCAAAAAGCTCCGTCTTCCCTGAACTTCTCCTACATTTTACACAGTAGCCTAATCATCTTTTGGGAGATGGTTGGTGGTGTCAGCTAGATGTGCAGTAAGGTTTCTGAATTTAGATTTTGCCCCGGGGGGTCAAATGGGGGTCGAAAAATAACGTTTTTTATTCAAAAAGCCCTGTTTTCCCTGAACTCCTCTTACATTTTACTCAGCAGCCAAATCATCTTTTGGGAGATGGTTGGTGGGGTCATGTAGATGTGCAGTAAGGTTTCGGAATTTTGATTTTGCCCTGGGGAGTCAAATGGGGGTCGAAAAATGATGCTTTTTATGCTAAAAGCCCCGTCTTCTCTGAACTCCTCTTACATTTTACTCAGCAGCCTAATCACCTTTTGGAAATGGTTGTTGGTGTCATGTTCATGTGCAGTAAGGTTTCGGAATTTTGATTTTGCCCCAGGAGGTCAAATGGGGGGTCAAAAAAGGACGTTTTTTATGCAAAAAGCCCCATCTTCTCTGAACTTCTCCTACATTTTACATAGTAGCTTAATCATCTTTTGGGAGATGGTTGGTGGTGTCAGGTAGATGTGCAGTAAGGTTTTGGAATTTAGATTTTGCCCGGGGGTCAAATGTGGGTCAAAAATGATGTTTTTTGTGCAAAAAGCCCTGTCTTCCCTGAAGTCTTCCTTAATGTTACTCAGAATCCTAATCATCTTTTAGGAGAGTTAATATTTGAAAATTATGTAAAATATCAACGTCAAGGGGTAAAAAAGCATCGCATGCTGGGAAACACCTTAAATTCTTATGAGTAATTAATGTACATGTCAAATGTGAGAGTCATATCTCATCTCAATCAAAAGTTATAAGCAAATGCAACATTTTTGAAAAGTAGGTTAGGCTTGACCGCTTCTAGGTCAAGGTCACAGAGTAAAAGTCATGATTTATTTGGAAAAGTCTTATCACAGGTAATAATATACATGCATTATGATATGAATGCCCTAACTTTTCTCTTTCAAAATGATGAATTTATAACAATTTAATTTTTTTGCAAGTAGGTCAAACTTGTAGGTCACATGTAAAAAAAACCCATGCCATTCTCACAGGTAAATACTAATACATAAGTTCAATATGAATGTCTCTTCTCATTGAGTAGATATGACCGTGATGACCAATGTTAAATTTATTGAGACAGATGGACAGTCTGACATACAAATGTACATATTTCTATATGAATTGGGTAAAATTGGCCCAGTGGTTCTAGAGAAGTTAAAAATGTAAAAAGTTTTCAGACAAACAGATGGACGACACGTCACGACAAACGTTATATGCTAAGGAAACCAGAAAAGCTCAAATGAGTGTTTTGAAAGGGTTACAATATGGTTGCAGTATTTGAAAAGCTGTTTTTTTTTCATGCAGAGATATGCATGACCAACATATTCATGTTTTATATTTTCTTTAGTAATTTGTTTGTTTGTTGTGAATACATCTCTCTTGGGAATTTTTCCCTCATATGGAGACACCACCACCAAATAATAATAGAGACAAGATGTGTTTGTGAAACACTGATGTCCCTGTATGGAAGCCTATGGCGAAGGTTGAAGTTTCTCAAATATATGTCAAACTCAAAGGTCAAGGTCAAAGGGTTCAAATTGTTAGTATCAGAAGAAAGTCTTGTCACAAGGAATGCACATGTGAAATAAAGAAATCCCTAGTAATTCCTGTTCAAAAGTTACAAGGTTAATTTTTTTTAAGTGGTTCAAACTCTAGGGTCAAGGTCAAACATATTTATACCTGTTGACAGTTCACAATGAATACACATATTACACCCTAGCACCTACTGATCAAAATTTAGGCCAAGTTTAAAGTTTGTTTTTTTTTCTTGTAAAAATGTGTATTTTAGGTCAAGCGATCAGAGGTAAAAATTAATGGTACCCAAATAAAAGGTCATAATTGTCACAAGAAATAAACCTATAAAATGTGGAAGCCATTTGTATAGCCCATCTCACTTAAAACTTATGGGCAAGGTTATAATTTCTGCAGACAAATAGACAGACATAATATAAACACAAGAAACAAAATATGTATAATTAGTCAAATGGCAAAAAAATATACTATTTAATTTGAATCACAAAATAGATTGTTATTTCAGGGACAGGGAGTGGGTAGGGAGATTGGAATCCCCCAATCCCCCCCCCCAGGAATTTGCTTTGTTATTAAAAAATGTTATTTAAACAAGACTATATACTGAAGCAAATAAAAAATGACTTCCTCCCCCTAACTTAGAAAACATTGACCACTCTATCATTGTTTTTATTTTGTTTATTTGTTTTCAGTTCTTTTTCTCCTGCTTGTCAGGAAATTCTGGGCTGGAATTTTTTGACTGAGATGTGAATTCCCCTCCCTACTCCCGAAAAAAATTCTGGATCCGCACCAGTATTGGCAGTAACTGAATGTCACATCGACAATGGGAGATAACTTCACAATATGAAATTCGTCTAGTGTGGCATGCGATGATCTTTGACCCTTTTTGAACTTTAACCTAATAGTTTGGGTTTATTTTACCCCCCACTATATTTAAACTTGTACTTACCGACTGCCATAGGTCTCGTCAACTTCATGAAATATAAATCCAATTATAACACAAAATGAATTAATCCAATGCACACCAGGCTGCAGCCATGTGCTAATTCCATTCGGCAAACCTTCGTCGATTCCGTCACCTTATCAGATGAAGTGGGAATCGGCCGAGGTGTGCCAAATGGTGTATAATCTAAAAATATGATAATGGGTGACGCAACGTGATGTGATGTAGAAATTTACATGTTAACATGTATAGTACAAGAACAAATTTAAAATTAATTCATAACAAACGCTGTTTTAACAAGACTTTTCCATCTAGCCTATTCCAAAAAGTATGTGCTCTGTGATAGTGGTGTCGAGGGGGGGGGGTTAGTAAATTTAAAAAAAAGGTCCTATTATAAGCAAAACATTTATCAAAATCTAATTTACATCATTAATAG
This sequence comes from Saccostrea cuccullata, assembly GCF_032062105.1. Lineage (NCBI taxonomy): Eukaryota > Metazoa > Mollusca > Bivalvia > Ostreida > Ostreidae > Saccostrea > Saccostrea cuccullata. Next base: position 51,300 of record NW_026933030.1, read on the forward strand.
AATTCAAACTGGTATATATAATGAATTAAGCATGCAGTGGCATAGCATCGTTTTTGAAAGTGGGGGGCCAGCCAGAGAAAATTTTTTTTTACTTACCTGAAAAAGTTGACAAGCAAAAAAAAAAAAAAAAAAAAAAAAAAAAAAATGAAATGTAGCCCCCAAAGTCGAAAAATCCTATTTTTTTTGGGGGGGGGGGGGGAGGGAGGGGTTAAACTTTTTCTTTTAGTACCAATCCTAATACTACATTTCGGTACATCACAAACAGTCTAAAGGTGGGGTGGGGGGCCAACCAGGCTTTCAATTAACATTTCCTATAGTATAAGTAAGGTTGGGAAAAAAAGTATGGGCCCCCCCTGGCCCCCCTTGTTGCTATGCCCCGGGCATGTTAAATATATATAAGAGGTTCTGAGTTATAGGTCACAGGGTTGAGAATTTCATACTCAATTTGATGAATACATGTAAATTATAGAATTATTTTGACTTTTCCCTTGGAAAGCCTCCCAATATGTAGGAGCGTGTATTTAGAGGCAAATACCTTAGTGCGGGTATTACTGTCTCATGACAGCATCTAGTTTATTTCTTTAAGGGGGTGGGTGAATTTTTCTCGTATTTTACGTACATAAATTATATTTATTTCGATAAAGAGAAGAAACCTAAACCACCTCAGAAATAACTGGTTTTCCCTCCCATGTTCGATTCACTTGTCATGATCTAGTAACACTTTATGCATCGTTCAAGTGGTAATTGACCATAACGAACATGCTTTGCTAATTGGGAAGAAAAAATATAAAATTCAGAGTTAAGGATGCTTAAAGTCCTAAAAAAAATTCTTAATCCACAGAATGGAATTGAATTAAGACTTTTTATGTGAGAAATGTGCTTTTTTGGCATTTTATATAAGTACTCTGTGATTAATATATTTGAGAAAATGAATCGATTCATAATTTAAAATCAAAGAAAGAACGCTATACATGTAGACATGTAAAGGGGCTGAAAAGTTGTCTAACCCTTTGTCAAGTTTGATGTTTTAAACCCATGTAATACCTTTTGCTACTTGCCCAGAGTAGGTAGCGGATTCATTCAGTACTTTAGGGAGTTTGTCGCAGCTCTAGGATATATTAAGGTAGAGCCCTGGGAGCAGGAAAATTAAATTTTTTTGCACAGCCAAACGAAGACAAAAAAAAAAAAAAAACAAAATTGACACTTCGAAATCTGAAAATGCAACTCTATTTGATGACGTTGAAACTTTAAAGTCTTTCATTATTAAACTTGAAGATGAGTTTCAGAAAAGGAGAACAAATTGAAGACTTAATTGGGGGTTTCATGAAAAAACAATACAAACTAATTAAAAATATTGTAGAAGTAAAAGAATAAGGTCTTTTCAAAAATGTTCCATAAGCTTAATAAATATCCAGGAATAGCTGGATGGGTTAAAATATTCAAACATCCATAAGAATGCAGGTCACAGAAAACAAGGAGAAAAGCCTATAAATATAACTGACAGATTGAAAAAAAATTAAATCAAGTATTCTATTTTGAAGCAGCAGAAAAAAAGAAGGAAGATGGTGTTCAGCTACCATTCTGTATAACTCCTCAATCGCCGTATCAAGTGAACAATACAACTTATAAACTGGCAGAGCTTGAAGCTAAAAAATTATTGGAGTGAAAAAAGACACAATACAGGGATAAAGTTAGAAAAACTTATGCAGATAAATCTATTCAACTTGACGTATAAGACACTCCATTAATGACAAGATCTTCTTAACTATTTTAGAAAACAACAAGATGTTTGTAGTTATTATTTTGTTAAAAAGTCTTTTACAATTCTTGTCTGCAAGGTACATATTTTACCTATTAAATAGCCATTTGTAGAAACTCAGTGAGGTTATTTTTTTCAGTTCATACAAATCTAATTCGTAAGGAGGAAGTTCTTTTGAACGATAATTTAATTTTAAAATCCACAAATAGGACAGAAAGGAGAAAATATGAAAGTAATTGCTATTACTATTGTAGAAAATGAATTAACTCTGGTAAATGTATATGGACGAAGAAAGGATGCCCTGAAATATCATGATAATTATTATTATTAATCAAAAAATAAAACAAATTAACTCTTGTTAAAACATATGGGTGAGACTGAGACTGTCATGACTTCTCTGAAATTGTTCAAAAATTTCTTATAGAATTCGATAATATGTGGGACTTGAATCTTCGTCTTAATCCAGAAATAAATACATATAATTATACCAATGTAAACAGTCCAAAGACACGCAAAAATGATAGAAACTATGGAAGATTCACAAATAAGTGATTATTACTTTATTCTAACTCCAGAAAAAAGAGTTTACATGGAGGAAAAAACATCAATGCCAATTAGACTATGTTTTAATAGCTGAAGGAGAGAGGAAACAATTA